>NW_008619700.1:0-2339 GCF_000691845.1 Merops nubicus | reverse complement strand
TGCTGAACAATGAAAATAGTCTCAATTTATATTTTATTCCAGTTCAGCTACCTCTAGAATATAGTAATTTAAAAATTGAGCACAAATAATTAGCATCTTAGCTCCTTTCAACTTAGGTAGTTGTTTGTGCTCAACTTGTGATTTTAACTAACACAGCTGTCAATATATAGGCTCAGGTAAAAGTTTCTGAAAACAGCTCCTTTGCAGAAAGAAGGGTGTTTGGGTTAGTCCATGTAAATTGCAATGAATATCTCTCTGATCAGGCTTGAGTTTGGGGAAAAGGAGTTCAATGATAAATCTCAAGGTATACTTCAAAGAGATACCTTTGTGACATATTTTGAAATTACCCATCAACATAAGCATGCTTTTGGGAGCAGATATACCCTGTCACATGGCTACCTGGTGTTAATGCGGGATCGCCAAAAGGATCAGCAAAGTGTTACTGCTTCCTCTGCCTTTAAAAACATAAAAAGAAGCTATTTTATTTCTGTCTTTTCTAATTCATCTGATATGACAAGATAACTTATTCAGTGTCTCATGTCTAATTGGGGCATGAAGGAGCAATTGAGCAATTGGAGCAGTTGCTTCTCTGTATCTTTTCACTCATCTATATTTCCGTGTCATTATCACACGCCCTAGGCATTAAAGTAACATGTCATACTCTGTTTTTTCTCTGTTTTCCAAAACAAAGTCAACCTAGACTCCAACTTCCGGAGACGAGAAGCACTTTTTTTTTCTTTTAAAATTTTTACTTCTTATGCAAGATCTGAAATGATTTAATATGAAAGCTTTTCAAGCAGTCAAAATTTTACTGGTGGTACATTTAACCAATTCAAATAGGAGTTGACGAATTTTAGAAAGAGAGAACTCTGTAAAAACATACACTCTAGTAAAAAATCTTGAAGACCTCTGCTTTTTGTAGGAACTTTTTATTTAAACTTAAACTTTTTGTGGTTGGTCATATTTCCTGGACCAAGTTACTAGAATTAACTTCAGTTAATAAACTTCTTGATGAATAAATGTTCACTGTAGAGCTTAGCAGCTAGACTCTCATTTAGGTAAACATAGAGATTGAAAGACATCACTGGATGTGTGACACTAAATACACTAAATATATATAGTAAAACACATTTAACCATATGTTTTAATTACTGAGAGATTATACAAAGATTCAGCACTAGAAGAGCCTTGTGGAGGTTGCAGAGTCAGCACTCAGATTTTAAGAAATGCCATAATTTCTGTGCAAACAAACATTCATATTCCTCCTTTCCCTGTTTAATTTCTTTGGATAAAAAAAAAACCCAGATACTTGCAGGCCTTGCTAAGTACATTCAGTGAGTGAGATTTGCTCAGGAATTTTATTCTTTCTTCACTGTTCAGTTTATGCCTCATCTTTTTACTGCATATTTTTGAAAACCTGCTTTGAAAACAGAGTAATTGCTTTCATGTAAGTCTTGACAGATTTTCCTATGGCAACATTATTGTGGTATCCGAGCGCTTCATAAACATTAGCTAAAAAATCTTTGCAGCACCCTTGGGAGGTGATGACATGATTTCATCCAAATTTGACTGATTAGAAACTGAAGGATTCAGGTAAAAAGCTTCCATTTACTTTGTGAGTCCGCTCTAAGGATTCAAAAATCTAATTTTTCAGAGTGCTTATCCTTGTAATAGAGCTCTATTTATTGGAAGCACTGCTCTGTTTGACTTCAGTTAACAAACAGTCACATTTTAAAATTTGTTCGCTTTTTTAAAATAAAAAAATCCCATTGCCCTAAATCTTTCACTTGAAACCTCCCATCTTTGAGAAAATGTCAGTGAAGACAACAGGAGGTGGTCAGAATCTCTCCTGCAATTACAATGGGTTACATGGCTGTTCTGCAGCTGTGAGAGAGATCTACACTGGATACTCTGACACAAGATACCTGGCAGCTCTGAATCTGAAATTCTTGGGTACCTTATTTCCCAAAGGAAACCCTGCGTTCTGGAAACATCAGGCCTGTCCAATGTGACTTCAGAGGACACAACCTCAGGCAGCACCATTTAAAGAGGATTGTCTCTGAGGAACCCAGGCTCCAAGCACACACATTTAATCTCTCACCTTCAGCAAAAGGGAGCTTGGAACCACAGAAAAGCTCAGTGTAAGTCACATTTCCCTATTTCTAGATTTGTAGATAAATTTGGTGAAAATTATTTGCACACAGTTGAAATATATATATAAAAGAGTTTTTCCATGGGCAAAATATTATAATCAACCTTAGCATCTAACTTAGAAATAAATGAATCATTTTGGCCAAGGGATGAAATGACAAAAATGTTTTTCTTGGTTTGGATTCCGA
>NW_008619699.1:0-12821 GCF_000691845.1 Merops nubicus | reverse complement strand
CATCTTAAGAGTACATGACTCAAGGCAACAGGAGAGTGGGCTGGACTCCCTGCACCGACCCCTCCGGGCACAGCGTGATAGGGTCTGGTGTTTTAGGTACATTATGTAATTTTCTCACGTGTTATTGCTTCAGATAAGTCTGGAGTGAATTGAGCCGGAGGCCAGACAGACCATCATGGCTGCAGCATAGGCCCCACAAAGAGAGGCCAAGGGAATCGGGCCTGTCCACCGGGAGGAGGGATGGCTTCAGGGGCACCTGGCAGCATTAGATGGTCCTTTGATCCAAGATTTGACTGTCACACTTTTGATAGAAAGCTCATTAGCCATCAACCAGCATGTCCCAGGCCAGACTCTCACCAGCCACCCCAAAGCACACCTCTTCAATCAAATAAAAAATGGCAGATTTCACAACATTCCCCAGTGTTAACTCCACTCATAAATATTGGCTACTATTTACTAAGTAGTAAACATGATTAGTGACCTGCTATACACTTAGACACACACAGGTCTATGGGGCCAGATGGAATCCATCCAAGGGTAATGAGGGAGCTGGCAGAATGCTCATTAAGCCACTTTCCCATCACTTCTCAGCAATCCTGGCTAGCTGGGGAGGTCCCAGTTGACTGGAGGCTAGCAAATGTGACACTCGTATACAAGAAGGGCTGGAAGGAGGATCTGGGGAACTACCGGTCTGCCGGTCTGACCGCGGTGTTAGGGAAGGTTATGAAGCAGTCCATCCTGAGTGCCATTATACAGCATGTAGAGGAGAACCAGGTGATCAGGTCCAGTCAGCATGCATTTATGAAAGGCAGGTCCTGCCTGACTAACCTGATCTCCTTCTATGACCAGGTGACCTGCCTGGGATGGTGAGTGGATGGGTTGTGTACAATGTGTACATCATCCTGGGCAGATGGACTGTGTACATCATCTGCCAGGACTTTAGTAAAGTCTTTGACACCATTTCCCACAGCATCCTCCTGGAGAAACTGGCTGCTCATGGCTTGGACAGGTGTATTCTTTGCTGGGTAAAAAACCTGCTGGATAGCCAAGCCCAAACAGCAGCGGTGAACGAAGTTAAATCCAGTTGGTGGCCAGTCACAACTGGTGGTCCCCACGGCTCAGTATTTGGGCCAGTTCTGTTTAACACCTTTATCAATGGTCTGGAGAAGCAGACTGAGGGCACCCTCAATAAGTCTGCAGATGACACCAAGTTGGGTGGAAGCCTTGACCTGCTTGAGGGTAAAAAGGCTCTATAGAGGGATCTGGACAGGCTGCATCAATGGGCTGATGCCATCTGTATGAGTCTCATCCAGGTTAAGTGCCTGGTTCTGCACTTGGGCCACAACCCCAGACAACACTACCAGCTTGGGCTAGAGTGTCTGTAAAGCTGCCTATCGGAAAAGGACCTGGGGATATTGGTCAACAGCCAGATAAGTATGAGCCAGCAGTGTGCTCAGGTGGCCAAGAAGGCCAACAGCATCCTGACTTATATTAGAAACAGTGTGGACAGCAGGGAGTGGGGAAGTGATTATGCCCCTGTACTCAGTACTGATGAGGCTGCACCTCTAATGCTGTGTTTGGTTTTCGGCCCCTCACTACACAAAAGACATTGAGGTTCTGGGGTGTGCCCAGAGAAGGGCAATGAAGCTTGATGCAGGGTCTAGAGAACAAGCCCTACAAGGATCAGCTGAGGAAACTGGAGCTTTTTGCCTGGGGAAACGGAGGTTCAAGGGAGACCTTATCACCTTCTGTAACTCCCTGAAGAAGTTGTAGTGAGGTGGGGGTGGGTCTCTTTTTCCAAGTAACAAGTGATAATACAAGAGGAAAGAGCCTCAAGTTTCTCCAGGGGAAGTTTAGATTGGCTATTCAGAAAAATTTCTTCACTAAAGTCCTGAGATGTAAATGATGCATTAAGAAATGCACACACATTAATAGCCCATACCTGCAGATGTTTCACAGATTGATATATCCTATTTAAAAAACTTTTTATGAAATACCTAACTTCTTAAGTTGCAACTCCTTACATTTGCTGATTCACAAAGTTGTATAATCCACAAGAAACAGCAACTGTACTTCAAGTTATCAAAGCACACTACACACCTGGATTTTTCAAGTCCTGACACACAAGAACATCCCTGACAGAACTTCTAAAACTCAGCCTCTCACCATTGCCATTGCAACTGGGATATGAATTTCTGCCAATACCAAACCCTTCACTCACCTAGAGGACTACAAATCTCTTGCTTTAAACAAACTTTTGCTTTGAATAACAAAGTAAAAGATGGAAGCCATGGAAGAGCAGACCCAAATTTATACAACAAAGTCCTTTCTTCTCTTCTCGAGCCAAAGGTAAGTTGAAGTCTTGATTTAGAGACTGATATTCATATACTTGTGGTACAGAAAAAGTCTACAAAAATGTGACTTTGTACAGCAGCTACATACAAACAACCACATTATCATGTATCTGTATACCTAATGATAAACATATAAATGCTATGTACATACCTGAAAACACTGATTTCCTTATTCTGGAAGACAAAAGTAATTTCCAGTGTTCAAATAACTTTGAGAAAATGAAATTCGTCAAAATTTTTTCTAACTGAAAAAACATATTTCTTAATACCATATTCTTACAGCTTTTGTTTAATGCAATGCCAGGCAAAAAGATCGGTGGGGGATTTTTTCTTTCTCTTTATCTAATTACTTTCCTCTCTGTTTTTGCATCCCTAATGTTGTGGCACAGGACAGTGCGATCTATAGTCCTTATTTTCAATAGGACACAAGTTCCCTTCTTTATAGCTTGTTAGGGTATTTTAAAACACCACCATCAAAGAAGCAGTAAGTATTTGTATTGCTTCATTAAATGTTACAAGACTGCATTTTCTATATGAAATTTAATTTTGTCCATTTTTTGTCATTTTTATTGTCACAATAAGTTTTGCAAGATTCCCTTAATTTTTTTGTTTTCTTGATGTTTGTATCATTTTGGCAGAATCAATTTAAGAAATATTAATGAGACAAGCTTATTAAAGTAGAGGGGTGAAATTATTTGGGGTCTCTGCACTGTTCTTAAAAATGAATAGGGATGAAACATTCATTTTCTCCGCTTAGAAACAACGACATAATTTATTAGCCACTTTATCACCTGAGGAATTGTCACAGAGTGAGTATTTAGCATGTAAATGACAGGGTTAGCACTACCTCTTTGTACAATGGCAATATAAGACAAGGTTTAATTAAATAGCGTGTGGTCATTTAAAACATGCACACAAGAAAGTGTGTTACTTAGCAGAAGCATATATAATCAGTTCAAGTACATTAAAACATGGTGTGTCAAGGGGTCTGACTATTAGAAGTCCATCAATTTCTACCAAAACAAAAGTGAGGTGCAGAAATGTTTCATTATTTCAGCCACTGTCAAAACGTGTCCATTTCAGCTACACCAGTAGTGTTTACACAAGCCACAGCCCTTGTTTTTGCAGCAGTGGAGAAAGTCCTGTTCATTCCACTGTCCATTGCCAGTTACACAAGAGGTCTACTTCCAACTATACCATGTGGCTGAACTAGTTGCCTCAAAGACAAAAAGTGCTACAGAAAAAAAGTCCGTGTATCTACAGATCAATAATATGAACCACAATAATTTCCTGACTAGCTTATTTTGTTACCCTGGCCATCTTCCTTGTTTTTGCAGTGAAATATCCTTTTTTTGTCCTGATGATAACAACCATCTTGGTGATTAAGACATTCATCCAGAAAAACTAGCAACAAAGGAATTGCTGTAGTTCCAAAATAATTTAGTACTGAAACTTCACAGAGCTTATTAGAAAGAGGCAAAAGGCACAAACAATCACCATTACTGTTTTAAAAAAAAAGGTTATTTGTTTTCATATTGGAGAAGCAATCAGTCATCTTCTGGCATATTATGGTGTGAGGTGCATTACCATGCAAGACATACATGGAGCTGGCTGGAGGGACAAAAAAAATAAAAATGCTGAGTTAAAATTTTAAAAAGTTCAACAAAGGGAGGGACGGGTAGGAAAATAAGCTCATAGGTGTAAATCACATATGTGGTTTAAAAAGTATTTCAGTAGTTATGTCAGAAATGAGGTATTAAGTCACTTTATAAAATTTGCAGAACCTTCTGGAAATAACTGCTATTTTCAAGTAATCTGGTGTATCCTATATTGTACTAGTTTGCACACAAGATAGCCAGAAAGATGTTACAAAAGTCGGTACAAAACAGAGCAGTCTTTGGATTATTTTTGCGTGAGATTCCTCTGTATGATAAAATGGTCGGAATTTCTGAAGGTCTGTAACCTTTATGAAATACTCCTGGTTATGCAACTCTCTGTGCTAAGGTGACTAGGGCATTATGGCCTTTTTGCCATCCATCGCTACCTGTCATTGCAGCATCCAAAATCATGCAAGATTCACAGTTAACCACCCTCTTCCAAGAATACAGGCTTCTAATTCCTCTGAAAGCTTTATGGAAATGGTTTGCAACAAAATATTAAAGCCCTCAAGGCCTTGTTAGTCACGCGGCTCAGCCAAAGAAATCCTTGCCCCCCCGATGCCAAGTCAAGCCCCTGACAGGACGCCTCGTGCTGGGCCGCGGCTGCTCGGCCCTCTCCAGGCTGAGCCAGCTGGAGCTGCCCCACTCAACTTTCGCATCGCATTACTTCCGCTTTTCTAACTTTTCCACTACTGAACACCATCAATTATGCACTAGAATAACAGAGGCTTGGCTCAGCAATGCAACATAAAGGCCGATTATGAGTGTAAATAATTTAAACACCTGCGTGCCATGTTTCTTTTAGCAGTGATATGTGGCTGGTGGATGCAAGGCACTCACAGGGAAGGCCCAGGCTTTTAATGTACTGACAGCTCCCTTGTTCAGATGACAGAGAGGGCCTGCTGCAATGCTGCTGTTTGTCTAACAACAGAGAGGGTTAATAAAAGAGTTTCTTAATTTGAAAAGAGAATGACTCCGAGTCACACATGTGAGAAGATGCAACTTTCTAAGTCTGTGGTCCAGAAAAGTTGGCAAACTCTACATCTCTGGTACATAGACTCCCTCACCTTTAACTCATTCAAAGAAAAGGTTAAAAATGAGTTTTCAGACAAGGAATGCAATGTTACAAGTTATAAAAGGCAGCTATAAAACAACCTTAGGCTACTTTGGAGTGGAACAGAAACCTGCCTTTTTGAGGAACAGCATATTAGAAAAATTGATTTTGTACTACTAACTATAGGCAGTCCACTTTCTTCTGTTACGCCACTAGGTACATTGGTGTGGCCACTCAGACACCAAATTCTGCAACTTCTATTCCAGAGAGTTTAATTTTGCTTCCAGTATGTGATTCAGAGCACCAGATATCTCCCTCAAAATGCTAAAAAAGTAAAGGTCAAAATGGAGTCCTCTTCAGATAAAAATTTCTATGGAAGAGTTCCCAATATCTGGATTAGTTTAAATATGCTTCAAGTTTTCTATAAAATTCTTTGCGTGATTCAGCATTTCTGCCACCAGTCTTCATAGTGTTAAGATGTGGGACAATTCTAACATATGCCATTTTAAAACAAACAGCAGCCTGTTAAAAAAAAAAAAAAAAGAAAGAAAAAGCAGTTGAGAAAGGTGGCTTTAACGTAGGTTTATTTATTTGCTTTGAAAATCCACTAATAATTTGATGTTGTAATGTAGTATTTATGGAAAGTTTCCACTTCAAAAACGTAGTCCACACTCCAGTTAAATTAAGTTTGAACCATTAGTGCACATACAATAACACAGCTCATAGTTGCACATCTGAGCTGAGGGTCATGCTACACAGAAAAACTCCAAAATACAAAGGGTGGGGACGGCCAAGGGGACAGAATTAAGAAATATGAAACCATTACATGTATAGCTGAAATACACAAACTGTGGTTTCAAAACTATGTTGGGATTTGACCATGTCAACTGAAAGAAGGAGGTGAAGGGTGTTGTTGCTTAAAACAGCAAACTTTAATAGCCTCCATATGATTTAGCAAATCAATGTGGCCAAAGTCAATAAATATTCATACAGTTATTTTCTGAAACAATTTCATTACTTCCTTTGAGCTAACAATCAGTAATTGAGGAAAAGTGTTTTCATATTTCCTCCTGTTAGGTGCATCTTTGCCAAGTTCCCTTCAAATACAGGAGGATTTGCACCTTTATTGTTGTATGAATATTTCAAGGCAACTTCTTTGGAAGGTTACTAGATTCTTAGTGCATACTTTTTCCAGTATTGATCAACGGCAAATAGCCTTGCTTAACCCCTTCTGCACCACTTTCTCCCAGGGCCAGCACATTTATTTGTAACGGACCAGAAGAGCCACCAAGTTCCTCAGTGGTGAAGACTGTATGCATGAAATTGTTGCTGTACCACTGCCAGACAACTTGGAAATCTCCTTCCTCAAAAAATGTGCAAATGAAACCAAGTATAATGTCTATTTATTTATTTTTTACCCAGGAGTTTTATTTTATGCTGACTGGTATGCAGCAATCTTCACACAGCAGTTCTTTGCAGCCAAGTATTTTATGTGCCATAATAAGGGGCATTTTACAGACACAGTAATTATCATGGATTTTAGGGCTTAGCTAACTGACAGCCTCATAGTGGGAGACTTCCCTTTTAAAGTTTCTCATTAAATAATATAGATACATTTCAGTTTGGTTCCACACAGGCAGGCTGATAGATAAGGCCAAACTTGTAAAACCAGTCATCCATGGGATAAAATGTCTCAGCAGTGAGCCAACGTGTAAGGTGATTTTAATCAAGAGGGATTACCATGGACAACATCTCTCTATAGGACAATTACTATTTGTGTACTATTATACAGTATTAAGAACATTAGTCAACAGTATAGAAATCCTTCTCTCACCATCGCACTATACATGTAATAACAGTATGCTGTTATGCAAGCATGTATACAAAGTATACTTATTTACAAAAAATGTGAAATAAAGATCAATGACTCAAAAGCTCAACCCCTTACATTTTAACCACCCCACACTATCCTAAAATATTTTATCTTCCCAAGTGGACTGTATCATTTACTGCTTTCCTTCACAACTATAATTAATCTGCTCTATTGATGAAAACGAGAGCAGTACCATCCACATCCTCTCATTCGCAGGAGTACGTCCTGCAGGTTCCAGGGTTTCAGGAATGCTAGATTGGGAGATTTCATTACAATTAGTGATGTTTATTGTGTTTATGAGTTTAAAGAGCCACAGCCAATGGAAGGTTTAACAAGCACGTAAGGTTCAGAAACGCCTACAAAAGTAAAAGTAGTCATTCAAAACCATATGGGTGCAGCATCTTTGTATGTGGGAAGGAAACTCTACCAAAAATCGTGAACAAACCACCTAAATTCGGGAATCTATAGCTGCCTCTACCTCAGCCTACCCCCCTCTTCCCTGTGCGTGCGAAAGTTTGCCTGCCCTACTCGTCTGTGAGATCGCAAACAGCTTTTTAATATTTCATTCAGCCCAAAGCACAGACCATGCTCAAATTCAATACAAGGAAATGCTTTATCTCTTCCTTCACAGACTAATAATCCGACAAAACCAGGAGCACCAGGGAGTCATGGCAAGTTGTGAGGAAATGACGTGCAGACACTTCTGAACACTTTTATTCCTGTTTACTGTTTGGGACACCTAGAGTGAATAAACACCAATTAAGTGTCTTCCGTTCACTGATGCATAAAACCAGACCCACTATCAAAGGCCTGACTGGTTACCAGAGTATTTTGACGAATTCTTTGACACATTTTCCCCCCTAGCTTTTCACATCATTAAAAATTATATTACTCACTATTTTCATGAGGAAATGAGTTTATTTCATAAAATGGAAAAAACACTGCTAATTTAACAAATCCTTCCTAAAATACAAATGGGAAACTATACCCACAGAATGCTTTGAGAAGGATTACTATCAATGGCTAAATTTCACCTTGTTTTTAGGATGGCCTTAGTTCTCCTACATACTGAGACTAATACTGTCATCTTCACCAAAGGACACATAAAGACACTGGCCATTTACAGTGTATCAGATTGTGCTGTGGGACAGCACTTTAGACAGTGTGGTCTGGATGTGTTCATGGAAACACATAACAACTCCCATCTCCATTAACAGAAACCTAAAAACACAGACTTTGTTAAAGACATGAGATAGAAATCCAAAGTTTTAGAATTTATGAAGTGAAATTACGTAATATTTTTTCACTTACAGAATGTGATTCTGTAGTTAACAGCACCACAATTGAAGGAAACACTATTAACAAAACAGTCAGTATTTGAACGTTAAACTATTACTTCCACCAGAAGGAGATTCAAAATTGCTGGTTAAATTTACAAATAGTACCAAGAGATTATGGTAATAGCCCATCAACCACCTTTTCCTTTTCACTCTTCTTTTTTTTTTTTAATACAGTTCATCTCAGCTAAGAAGTACCTCCACTGTGATTACTGCAACTATTCAGAAATACAAAACACACAGAAGAACTGTCAACTCTGTTAATAAAGGATAGGAAAACACACATCTGCCTTCATGATCCTAGGATCCAATAATTATTTAATGGTATATACGATTAACTAGTAAAAATGCAAAAATTCTGACAACGGGTTGTACCTCATTTTAAAACAAAAACTTGAAGAGAATCCTCTCAGGCTGTAGGAGCCCTTAGCTAAATGCCCATGACATTCTGAATGACAAGCACTATAATGCTGTTCCAGGACTCCATCAGGCTTCTGGACCTGGCAGCAGCAGACACTGTCAGGTAAATTATTGTGCCTACACCGTTTGCTGACACTGAAATACAAAAATGTGAAAAGGCTAAAATCAGACACGTCATGCTGGAAGACGGAGGAAAGGGAAGAAAAAAATTCCAGCACTTTATGTTTTTAAATGTTACAAATAGGCCTGCAAATACACTATCTGCATTTCATGTCACGTCTTTGCACGTATCTCTAGCATTCTTTGCTATTAATGAGGAATCCTGAGAGAAGACAGTGACTAAGAAATTCACCTCTCAGTGTATTAAAAATTAAGTCTTATCCTAGTATTGGGGAAAGAGATTAAAAAAAAAGAAAAAAAAAAAGAAAAAAAAAAAAAGAAAAAAGAAAGGCAAAACATTGAGAAGGAACCCAGATGTTGAACACAGCCTCAAAAATCATAAGTCTTATATAGGAGATATCATACAGGAGCTTAAATATTTATTTTTATAAATATTTGGACATTGCAGCAATACTCGGAGGTGAAGGGATACACATGGCATTAAACTTACAGATCAGAAGTCCTTCTGAAAGCACACTATTTCTGACAGAAATCATACATACCAAAAACCAGAAACATCTTGAAATTATCCAAAATTATAATCCAAGCCAATAGCCTATAAAGCAACCTAAACATTCCACTGACACATAGAAAAACTGTACCATTGTTCCACATAGTTCTGCACATCATAGACTGTTAATCCAGTCTTATGTTCAGCCAGTTCTGGGACAATCAGAGAATCACACCCATGTCCCTGAAGGGCACAACTGCTATTCTATGTCACATTATACACGTATCAATTATCAAAAAAGAAGCCTAGATGTTCCAGCATGAAACTATGGATCCTGCAACTCACTCCTGAGAGGCAGCAGTACATATGCTGGATGTTGCCACAAGCGTCAGACCACGTAACACAAGTTTATATATATACACACATAAGTAATCTCTATCTGAGGAGATTCAAACTGAAGTTTTCCAGTCTCATCTATTCAAATTGAACAGAAGACTCAAGTTTCTAAGTTAAATAAATTGTTCTGATCTATAATGCTGCCTCTCATGCAAATTGAAGACTCAAAAGCTAGTATTGCCACACATTACAGAATCAGAAAATATCTCTCTATTTTAATTTGGTGCAGTTCTTTGAAACCAACCATTTACAAAGCAGAGCTGTTTGCATACACATCATCAACACGCAAAATTCTACTACCAATTCGTATATATCCTTTTTCTCAGAGAGGAATCAAAGGTTGGAGTTTCAGCCATTCCATAAATTAACTTGCTACCGCTTACTAGGCTATGCGAGAAGAAACCTCAAGATCAATAAGTACAGAATTAGACCCATTCATCCAAACTATTCAGCCATAAGACAGTGCAGCTGTATGCTTTTTATTTAAGGCAATTTCTCTATTTTATGACATGACGCATTTTATTTTCTTATTAAATGTGATTTAAAAGAATGAAGTATTCATTGTAGAAGTCAAAAGCAAATGGGCAGCAACTAAGCTCTGTATCACAAATATTAACTTTAATGTGAAGAGGCACAAATTGGTTTTTCTGCCATCAGGGGGTCTAAAGATTAAAAAATGAATGTCTGTCCATCCAGACAGAGAACAGCTGTTCAGCTAATAAGCCACATTCCCACTTTTTGCACAGGACTGCAGGACCAAAAAGCTCTGGCTGTACTGAAATTAGCTTTTTGTGAGCTTAAGTCACTAAGGAGTGCTCCTTGCAAAAACAACTCCTAACTTTCTCTCCTACACCCTGCAATTCTCTTATTTCAGAGGCTAGAATTTCATCCAAAGGAAGTCTTTTCAGAAGTCCACCACTTCATTTTCATGTGCTTCATCTAGAAGACATGTCATACTGCAGGTAAATACAAACCTAAATGAGCAATTCCTTCTGGCTAAACGTTTGCCCTTTGTTAATCAGCTGTATTTTCCAGTCTGTCCCAGACATCCACAACTAAAAATTAGTTCTGCCTGCAATTTCTGTCCCTGTTCCCAGTACTATAGTAAGAAGAGATCTTGTTCTAGCCCTTTGCATGTTATTTCTTCCTGTGGGAGCAGCTAAGAAATACTCCTCATAATCAGAGCTATTGTGTTTTAAAATTACAAAGAGCAGCTGTCTTACAGTGAATAGGGATATGTAACCTCAAATTGCAGTTCTTAAGAGGTCACAGTTTAAATCCAGTTATGTATAGGAGGATGAGCAAACTTAGCTTTGATTAGCTGCAAAGTGATAGAATCCCTTATTTGCTTCCTTTTCTCCCTCTCCCCACTCCTCATCCTAACCAACCACAGGGAAGGAAAAAAAAAAAAAAAAAAAAATCACTCTCTTTGCTCCAGTGATCTGTTGTTTGGGGAATGCTATCTGCCTGTGTGCAGCTCCTTGGCCATCTGGGCCATGAAGGGCCCTCAATCCCAGCCCTGAATGGCAATTGTCTCAGAGAGCACCCTCACAGGCATTTTAGGCAGCAAGGCTTATTAAAATCCTGAAGGGCAGTAATCCCTGAATGCCACTAAAAAGATCTCCAGCTGCTACCGTTTATGAAGTGGGCTTGACAAGAGAGAGAATAGGAGAGGGAGCTGGGGGGAGGGAGGGAAGGGAAAAGAAGAATTTAGAAGAGGCAAGTTATCCAAACAGGGCCCCCAACAGAAGAGTCACGTTTTATCAGCTTAGACTTTTTTGCCTCAGTTCCCAAAGGTATCTCCACCCCAAACCCACATTAAGTCTTCCTTTTACTTGTTCCTGAAGAGGTGCGGAATAGGGGAAACATCTGAAAAGCATATGTTTACAGATAATCTAAAATTAGGTAGGAAAGAGAAATGAGGAAAGCAGGTGAGGAAGCCAGAAGCAGAACTGAGCTCTGCCTTTCCCCAACTAGTATGAAGAAAATTTCTAGACGTGGAAGAATTAAAAACCATTTTTCTCTGGATGCGCCTATCTTTCCCCCTGTAATTCTGAAAAGGTCTGCTCATCTCATTAGGTTAAGCTGATTAATAAAAATTCAGCACTTTGCCCATTGCTTCTTCAGAAGTGGTGAAGCAAGTTGAAAGATGCAGATGGAAGGTTTTTGTATTGGAGACAATAAGTGGGATGACTTCTTAAATCCTCCGTTGTCATCCTCCATTAGAGATAAATAGACACCTTGGCTCAAATTCTTCAAACAAACACTACATTGCTACACTTCTTTATTTTCTATTAACCTTCATGAAAGGCTTTAACCCTTCCAAAGTGCAGGAATTTTTGCATGTGTGCTTTATAATTCACCAAGTAAGTGACAAGCTTTCTCTCGTTTCAGCAATTATTTAGACAAGCTGTTGAAAAGGCATTATTGAACGACTATCTGGAAAATGGAGGTTGTGGAAAACGAAGAGTATGAGCTGGCCAATTGCTATATTTTAGTAAAAAAAATGCACTCAAAATTGAAGTTGACTGTGCTATTTGCATATCTTAAGAAACAGGGTTTTAAAAAATATTACAGAGGCCAGAATTTAAAAATTCAGCATTAATAGAGTTTAATGCCACTACATCTATTTGTTTTTTTTTTAAAACTCTATGAGTGAGTGCAATACATCATCTAAGGCCCTAAGGATAAAATGACACATCTGTTCTCTAGCTAAAAACTTTAAATGTTTTATTTGTGGTATTATATTTGCAAACTCCCGTTTCTGAAAATAATTTTTTCTTCCCAGTGTGTCAGAGGTTGATTGCTCAAGTACAAGATCAGGTTGAATAATCAAATCACTTTTACCTGTTTCCTGACTATTCATAACGGAGTCTATTATAAGTGTCTTTAAGCTATTTTAAGTGTAAACATCACAGTATCTTAGTTAGTACAAATAAAAGCTGCCTTCCACATTTTCAGACTTCTCTAAAATGCTCCAATGTCCCTGTACTTTACAGAGGTGTTTGATGGGACAGGGACTTATATGATCTATTCAAAATGTTTTTACAGATATTAGACCAGAATTTCAGAACATTTTAAAAAACATATGGCAAATAAGAGTAATTCTCATGCATAAA
>NW_008619698.1:4349-25216 GCF_000691845.1 Merops nubicus | reverse complement strand
ATATATATATACATACATATATATATAGATGTATAAAGTATATCCACAACAGACTTATGGTCTGGCTTAAAAACTAAACCCAGACAACCAGCCCCTGTCCCCAACCCCACCCATGGCTTTATCCCAGTGCAGAAAGACACCTCAACCTTCAAATCCTCTGAACTGAGCTTCTGTGATATAAACCCCAGAAATTTAGGGCTTTCTTCCTAACTGAACCAAGACTTTCCCTCCATAACTGATCAACGACGGCCGCACTTATTATAAAATTTTAATGGGCGTATTCCCAAGAAGCTGAATAAATCTTACAGATTTTCAGTCAGCTGGTGGAAACCCCACGGCTCACCTTTAAAGTCCCTCTCTAAAAATTCCCGTGTAGGATCACAGCAGTGAAAAAGGCACCGAAGGCAAGAATAAAGCAAGATCACACATGGAGCAGTTCCATCCCCTGGCTCAGAAGCTGGCAGAGAGCACTGTGGGTTTCAAGGCAGAGCAGCCTTACCGTGTAATTGCGTGCCAGAACCACATCAGTGCCATCTTTCAGGTAATGTGTTTCTGTGAAGCTGCTGGCTAACAGGCCCCTGAAAAGAACAAAAACACAGCACACGTAAGGTTAAGGCCACATCACCTTGACTTTGTCCTTTAGAGTTCTGTTTGAGAGCCATCGAAGCCAAGCATCAACCACACAAGGACTACCAGAGCTGTGGGTGAAATGAAAAATAGAACTCCTGATCCTGAAGATGAAGTCCATGAACACTTCCTTTGTTAATTGTGAAAAGACTATGAGTCTCCAGGCTGCTTGCTCTTCCAAAGGAGGACTGCAAGCCAGCACATTTCCCTGTTGAATCTTCCGTGTAATTTTCAACACATTCTACATTAAATCTGAAATCTAGACGTGTGGATTCTTGTTAAAGAATGGTAGCTTGTGGAAAAGGAAAATGTTTTCCCTGTGTTACATATTTTATTACATAATGTGTTGCATTCATCAGCAAGTGACCACCCAAAGGCTAGGTTAGCTTTTGGTAAATACTTGGTTGGAAGTATTTACATTCCGTTGGTTGGAAACAAACTTCTTCCACTGACACTCAAGGAAAAGCACTACAAGAACAGTACAGAAGTTAGAATGCTGGATTTATCCTGATCATCATTTATCCTGATCATCTGAAAAGGATATTCACAAATGGAAATCAAACAACGTGAGATGATATATCAGTAGGTGGTGAAAGACCGTGTCTGTGATGAAATGTTTTGTTGTTTTCTCTGCACTTCCCCTCTTGCCTTTGGCAATGATATAAAAAATTTGAACTTGCAATTGCCATTTTACAGAATCTCCAGAGAGGAACATGTGCATGAACACTATGAAAACTTCTCTTTTTGTAGTAAACTCGTGGAATAGGGAAAACAGCATCTGCCTTTTTACAAAGTTTTAAAAACACACACAAAAAAAAACCCCCAGAAGTCTTGCTATTAATCTGTTTTTCAAATCTTTATCTAAAGAGCATTTCTAACAAGGCCAGAAGGAAGAATTATGTATGCACATATGCAAAGAATACATTTTCACATTTACCCCTCACATAGATCTTAAGCTATGCTCATCAACACAAACGTGCTTGAGTTTTGACAAACATTTTGGTCAAATGCAAAAGCACAATATAGAAGAAACCAAAAACAAATGCCACTCTCACTTTCAGAAAACTAGACAGTCTGGACAATTGAAAATCTTTGGCATAGCATTTGATTTTCAAACATTTAATTGTAATTAATGATTTCCTTGCATCACACAAATATCCAAGGACTCAATCACAATCAGGACCTGGTTGTATTAGAACTGTACAGACTTTTATTAGAGAGAAAAACATATCTTTAAAAGCTTCTATCTTAAGGTAGAAGAAAAAAAATGAATGAAACAAGACCAAAAAAAAAAAAAAGGCAATGGCAATGTAAAGAGAAGAAGATAACAAAACCCCAACACAATAAGTATTCAAGCAGAGATTCTCACTTCCCATTTTTCAGCTTGTGGGAAATATTAGCATATTAATAGCTAGGAAATGTTAAAACACTGCAGTGTTGGGTGGCTTGTCCAGGAATTGCTCTGGATCTCAGCTAACCACCACACCTAGAGCAAGATTTGGTTGCCCAGCCAAGAAGTTGAGTTAGATACTTCATATATTTCAGCAACCAGCTCCAGAGGGACATCTCAGACCTCTGTGTTGTCTCAGAAGGCACTTGACACCAACGTTTATCTCACCTCTTGTGCAGCCTCTGGAAGGCCTGCCTGGAACAGTGTGCTGTATCCATGTTTCCTCATTATCACAAAGAACAGCTGCCTTCTTAATTATCATTATTATTTATATGACAATACTGCTAAGCTCTGTGCTTAGCTGGCATTAATTACCTTTGGAAAAGCCAAAGGTAAGATCCTGTCGTTGTTGAAGGCAACAGAGTTGTGCTGTGCACTTTTTGGAGCAGGGATTTCATACTGGATACTGGAGCAATTTTTATTTAATGGGACAAAACACAGGCAAGGGATAGGGTAACACATGCACCAGAAGGGCAAAGTGATTGAGCAACATACTCTCTTTGTGCTCTGCTCTTTCCAAAGCGTTTGTCAGCAGTGATGATAAAGGTGACCTTTCTGCTTCTGTTCAGTCTACCCTCAGGCACAGATTTGAAAAATATTTCATAGATTCATAGGTTTTCATACCAGAAGGGAGCACTGTGATCAGCACTCTGACCTGCCTCATTACAGAGGCCCTTTGACTTGAATTAATCTTCTAGAACCATGACTGGGATGGAGCCAGATCCATTTTCTTACTGTAGAGAGCCCTTGTCTAGATCTCCTCTGATAAAGAACCTATCACAAGGCCAGTAAATTTTTAACAGTTAATTAAGCTCAATGTAAAAACACTGCACTTTGTATCTAGATTAATGAAGTCAGCATTCAGTCTCCAGCTGCTGGATCTCATCCTTTTACTTTTTGAGTCTTTTGAGTCTTTCATGGACAGTTCTACGTCCTGAAGTGAGGAAATAGAGTAGGTAAAGAAGTTCCTGGTGTAGCTGTCAGCAATCCCCCTACAAGGATGAATGTTTTCTATCTACCCTGGTGAAAATACCAGCTGAACATAAGCACTCCCAGTATAGTAGTAAAAGACTGCTAAGAGCACCAAGCTGATGGAATCCCACCATTGGACTAACTCAATAAGGCAAAAGTATGCCCAAGTGTAGAAGCCAAAGTCAGATTTCAAATCAGGGAAATTTCATGTGCAACCAAAGGGCCTTTTTAATAAAAGGGAAGTTTTTCAGTAGGCTGCATTAACACTCCTCCAGTTTAGTAACTAAGACATCATTTCTGAGACATCTGTTTTCCTGCCACGTACGGTGCTAGTGCTGGTTTGAGAGCAAGCCAGGGGGAAGGTTTTCTCCATCCTGTAGAGTCTGGGGACCTCTACAAGACACGTTGCCAAGGAGCCCAACCATTTCTGGCAGAGAAAGAAGCTACTCTCCCCA
The DNA here is from genome assembly GCF_000691845.1 of Merops nubicus. Taxonomy (NCBI): domain Eukaryota; kingdom Metazoa; phylum Chordata; class Aves; order Coraciiformes; family Meropidae; genus Merops; species Merops nubicus. The sequence goes on along the minus strand of NW_008619698.1, from coordinate 21,712 downwards.
CTTCCAAATGTCTAATATCTTAAAAGCTGCAGAGCTGTATAAGCACACAGCATTAGCATCCAGGGACAACAAGTCATGTACAGGCATTTCTGAAAGGTTATGAACACTAAGTGCAACAAGCACTCAAAGTCCACGACTGAGTGTGCACCATTTCACTTTCCAATTATGATAATAATGTTTAACATACCAAACAATGAATCCAACATATGTATCTATTAGGTAATTTAATTACCCACCTGCCCCCAAAGATATGCTGTGTAATGGATTGATTTACATTTCTGGTTTTGACCCACTGTAAAGGAGATTAATACAGGAAAGTAAATTAATTTAGATGGCAAGCTACTTAACCTAATTGGATCAATGTAATTCTGAAGAAGCAGGGATCAGAATAACATGAATCTATTGCAGGGCAATTCATCACCATGTCTAGAGTTTCAAATGGTGTCAGCTACAACACTCAGCAGTACCAGATGATTATCAATTTTTTTTGCACTGCATGAAGAAGCACAAGCAAATGCTATCAAGAACTGCATCAACTGCTGGACAAAATTAAAAAAAAATCAGTAGAAGCAACACCACAACTTTCTCTCAGTCTCTGAGGACGCAAAAGTGCAATTGTTGAGTTAAATTACTGATGTACTTAGTGTTGTGGTTTAGACCCAGCTGGGAGCTGAGCACCATGTGGCTGCTCACCCTTAGTCACTGTGTTTGTCAGCACCATGGATTTTTTCACGTTTCCCAGAGCCAAACTAGCAAGTAGAAGCTTTGATGGCCCAGGAGGACAGGTTTTATCCCTCCTGATCTATGGCAGGCACAGCAGAGGCTTCCTCTTCCTCTGTAAATCAGTAAGAAGCTTACCTGTCAGATCTGATGAAACATTTTCAGGTGTCAAGCAGCTCCCACTAACCTAAGCCTTGGGGGATATGATGAACATTATTTAAACTTCTAACACTCACCTTTCTGGCCCCCCACAATGTGAAGTCTTACGCAGCTTGTCTGGGGAGGAGGAAAATGTCCTGTTTTAAACATGTCAAAATTTTTACTCAATCCATTTAATGACAGGAAAGGTAATTTAACACACTGCCTCTCACTTGCAAATGAGAAAATCAGTCTCTGCTCTCCAGGCACCAATATATTATTTGAAAAGGTTATAATGATATTTCATCACCTAGGGAGAGTCAGAAAGACAGAGTCATAGAAGTTAGAGATGGAAAAAATCTAGTGGGTCATAGAGACGGCCTCCATGGAAGCCAAGCATGCTGTAGATCAAGCCAGGTTCTGTCTCATCGAGCTTCAAATGTCAGAAGCAATGCTGATCCCACCACTTTCAAAGGGAGATTACTTTGCATTCCAACAGATGTTACTGTCATGATGCATTTCCTGAGGTTCAGCCTTTTCTAGATTTTCCTAGTTACACTTCTTTCACTAGCTGAAACATTTATTTTCCTTCTCTGTATTTGCATCATCCAGACAGGTGCAGATTATTATCAAACTCTCCCTTAATCATCCACTTGCCAAGTATAGAATGTTAGGCTATAAAGAAATGACAACAAAACATGTATTCTCCATGTTAGTGCTACTCAGGAAAAATCTAAGCATCATCACAGTAGGAGCAGACCCCAGGGTTTCCTCTGCTACAGGAGAAACCAGTCAACAAAATCCTAAGGAGTAAATCTCTTTCTAACAGCACACAGGCTTGTTTTTCAATCTGTCTTTCAGGATGAAGCTTCTCTGATTGCTCTCCCTGCTCCAGGTCATCCTCCTGTGATACAGACACAAGGGGGAAGACACCAACATTGTTATCCATCAAAATGGATCTACAAGTCTTTCAAGGTGCTTTGTGAGACTGGAAGGGACATCTAGCAACTGAGACTGAACAGCACTGCTTTAAAACCAGACAATATGATGTCTGGATGGTCTGGTACCCATCTTTTTTCAACATCCTGGGTGGTGTGTAGCTCACTGCTACACATCTCATAAGGACTATGCCTTGCTCTGGCAGGGCATGGAGTGTAAAACCCAACCTCTGCTTCAGCAGGGAGTCAGGGATGGCAGAAGAAAAGGAAAGATGTGGAAATGCAGCCTCTAATGTTCACCTTTAAACCTGTTTCAAGTATGGTCACGCATTGACATCTCTGTTCTGAGGTCAAATATCACAGCAATGCATTCTTTGGTTAAGAGGTTTCACTGGGTTACTTCTCATGATATAGAGAAGAAGCTGTGAACTTATTGAGCTTTGGAGAGGAACATACAGACAGGGCTCTGGGCACTCTGAGATAGTTAAAGGTGTCCTTGGACATAGCACAGGGCTTGGAACTTGATAACCTTAAATGTCCTTTCCAACCCACACCATTCTATAATACAGTTTTCAGGCTCTTAAATTTGCTTTTCTGCTTACCTTTGGTTTTATTACTGCCTCAGTAGAGTCACACTACTTTAAGAACTGGTGTTGTAGGAACAACATTGAATACTCCTATGACTTCTTAAATGGTGACAGTCAGCTGCTCTACCTACTCTGTGGGAGGATTGCTCATCAGCCACTGGGAGTGCAAGGCTGACTCAGACCTGACTTTGGGGCTGCTCTTCTCCTCAGGTATGCTGCCTGCAACTCAGGCAGACATCTGACCTTTACTTACACTTGTTCCTCTTTCTCCTCCTTCCAAACTATACAAGTGCCTGTTTACTCCCCCCTGTCCAAGTACCACCTCATCCTGTTCTACAAATTCTTATTAAAAGCCTCTGCCTACTGATGCCAGCATACCCCATTAATTTATAAGCATCTCAATTCAGGTTATTTTGACCTTTAAACTGGAATTAGTTGTTATTTCTTCAGTTGTTGCATTTCTTTGCAGGTATACCCAGAGGAATAAACTGGCCTGCTAAGCCTGCTGCTCCAGCAGTGGTGGTCTTGGTGCAAGTGCCTCCTGATACTCACAAAGTTGATATTCATAGAGGTGTTTTCCAATTCTTCTTTCTCATTAGAATCTAGCAAACGAGCAAAGGATGGGTAATGACTTTCCCATGCACAGGACCCTAACATCATCCTGTTTGCCAAACCACCGCCTATTCTTTAAACACATCACATTCTTTCCCCTTGTTTAATTATCTTAAGTGATTTGAAATGCTTTTGGACATTTTCCCATTGAATGTCTCCACTTCATAATATCCTATCTGCTACACTCCAGTGTGCTGCCATAGAGGGATTGCAATGTCATAATTGAAGAACCTGAGAGACTGAAATTCGCAGAGCTTAATTAGCACAACAATTCTGAGCAAAAGAGGGGAGCAAAATAAAACTATAATAGCTAGGAAACCAACCAAGCATCCAAAGTTTCAATATTAAATCTATGGCAGTAGCCTCTGGCCTATTGCACATGGGCTGTAGACACACAGTTTGAGTAGATCATGCACTACAATTGAGAAATATGTCTCTGTACTTCTATGCAGTCTTTTTGATGCAGAAATTGATATAATGCTTCATCTACTGGAGTCCATGTTAAAAATCCACCCCCGTCCACTTGCATGAGTGGAACAGTATCTGGCACAAAGAGTAAACTTCCAGAAACATGCTACAACATCAAAAGTGAGAGCCATGCTCTGAATTGTCCCTTGAAACACAGGCACTCACACCAATAGGTGCTCTCTGGTGTGCTGGGGATAGAGACAAGAGGGATCAGCACAGAGTTTAAAGCCTACAAGCATCCTGCCTTCAGAACTAGTCACTACATGAGGTGGCAAAGCACAGAAAACCAAACAACAGTCTAAGCAAACAAATCTGAACAACCAAGGGATAAAACCACCTCCCTGCTGGCAATCATTGAGTGATTGAGAGCTTTCTTGTTTCCTCAGTGCTGGGAAAATAAACCATCAACCTCACCTCCCCAGATGTCAATAGAAAGAGATTGAAATGCAATTAAGCACGTCGGTGGCCTCCCGGGCTGCTCCAGGCTCTCCGTGCACACCCTGCTTCCATCACTCATTCTGATGGTTACAGCCAAGATTTACTTGCCAAGACTGTAGCATTTACTTTATCTTTCTAATTCCAAAACATTAACAAAGAGACTCCTGCTAACCAGTGTGGCAATGGAAACACACTCTCCTTTGGAAGGAGAGAAATGATGTGTTTTCCAACAAAGCAAATGGGTAAAACCAAGTTATCTCCCTAAAATGGTTTAAGCTTGGCCAAACCCCTCAGGGTGGTAATAATGGAACAGCATTAGGCATCCTGCATCTCAGATGGCCATCAAGGGAAAAAGGAACCCACGTGGCATGTGTAGGGGAATGAGAGGAATACCAGCAAGGTTCATTCTGACTTCACAGTGGAGCCTGACAGCAAAACTTCTCTGGCAGAAGAGGGAGTGGCATCACTTCTGTGAGCTTTGACTAAAACTCATCCCACACATACCAAAAGCCAAAGTCAGAACTGGTTTCCCAGCATCTCACCCATGTCACCCTCAAAAGTGTTCTCACTTTGTTTTTCACTAGCTAACTCCAAGAGAGCAGAGCAGCCTTTGACAGTTTTCAGCATCTCTCTCACAGAATTGCCCCAGGAGAGTTCCTTGTTAGGAATATTTTAGATTACTTCCTTGAGCTTCCCTGTGTAGCAGAATAATAGAAATCATGTTGAAGCGGGTCCAGAAGAGGCCACAAAAGTGGTCAGAAGACTGGAACCCCTCTGCTATGAAGCATTGGGGTTGTTCAACCTGGACAAGAGAAGGCTTTGAGGAGACCCTGTAGCAGCCTTTTAGCACTGAAAGGGAGCCTGTAAGAAAACTGGGGACAGACTTCTTAGTAGGGACTGTTGTGACAGGACAAGGGGTGATGAAACAAGGGTTTTTAAACTGAAAGAGGGGGATTTAGACTAGATACAGGGAAGAATTTTTTTTTACACTGAGGGTGTTGAGCCCCTGGCCCAGGTTGCCCAAAGAGGTGGTCACTGCCCCATCCCTGGAACCATCCCAGGGGAGGTTGGCCGGGGCTCTGAGCACCCTGCTCTGGTTGGGGATGTCCCTGCTCCCTGCAGGGAGTTGGACCACATGACCTTGAAAGGTCCCTTCCCACCCAAACTAGTCTATGATTCTGTTTCTATATCAGTTCAGCTGGGCAGCCTGCCATGGAAAGCAAACACCTTCAGTAAAGCCTCCAGAATAACACTGGCCACAATTTGGCCACGGAGAGATAACAGCACTTATTGGGTGACTGATTTTTGATGGAAAAAATACAGTTCTGTGCATTTAGGCAAACTATGTAGGCTGACTGCTCCAGAGACAATTTACTGTGTGAGCGACATCAAGTTTTAACTTAGGATAATGGAAGTGGCTGTGAAACCCTGAAGCAATGGGCCAAAAGTTTAAAGCATTATGCTGGAAATAACCCCTGAACATCACTACACCTCTGAAGTATCTATGGCAAAGCCCAAAAGCACTGTGCACTGCTCTGCTGCAGGCTGAACCCAGACAAATTCACACAACTCAGTGTTCAGAATTGGCTTTGGCTAGACTAAAGACTAACACTGCTCTGAAACTTCTGGCTTCCCTTCCATGCTTCAGTTCCTCAGATGACAATACTGTGGTTTCTGAATGAAATGCATACTTCCTATTCTTATGCTTCCACTAAAACTCCTACAAGATAATCTAGGGGCTTTTTTTGAACCTTCTGATCTTGCATACAGCATTAAAGTTACAGATGTAGGCAACACAGCCAGTGCTGTAAAATCAAGGCTTGGAAGATTCCCTAGAAAACATTGAGATGTTGGAGAAGCTAAGAAGGATGTATATCACAAGTGGCAGACCTAATATTTTAATGCCTTATTTTCTAACATCACAGCACTGCCTTTCATAAACCAAATTCTTCATAGTCCATGTAACACTTCTAGGATGGCATATTTTCATTAAATTGTAAGTTTGGAGATAGAGGGCTGGAAAGCTGTCAAATTCTATTTGAAATGTTTCATTCAATTAAATATGCCATTTGTAGCTGAGTAAAATTATGCTGCTGAACAGCTGTCATTGGGCAAATTGTCTAACTACACTTTCATCTGAACATTTTTCAGACTAGTACAGAATTCTATTTAAAATATCCAAGAAAAGTAATCTTAACATGGAAAATTTATAAACATAGAAGTTTAAGCGATGGCAATGAAAAATCAGAACTTAGCAAAATATAACTAACAAAATGTAAATAGTGCTGTGGGATTACAAAAGATTATATGCAAGCATCTGTAGAAAGCCAGGCTCTTATATTAAAGAAAACTCACTGAGCCCAAGTTTATTCTTAAGACTCTAACCAACAATCACATCCTCTCTCATATTATTACTTTGAGTGTATGCCTGAAGGTTTGCATTTGCATTTTTAATTTAAATGTTGTCTTGACGATTCCACCACTTTGTTGAAAGACAAAATAGAATTATTTTGGGTTTTTTTTTTACTAAACCCACAATTTTTAACTTGCCACAGGAATGAGCCATTTGCTCTGAGTAGGCTGTACTCATATTTCACTTGCAGAACACCACTGACTTTCACAATACACCTTCATTTTTACCCCACCCCTCACTGTCTCTCTCACCAACCTCTTAAATTCTGGATGAAGAGGGCAGAGATGCATAAGGAGCATCTGTTTAGCCTGGAGAAGACTCAGAAGGGATCTGTTTAAAGCTGACCAATAGATAAAGGACAAGAGTGATCAAGAGGATGGAGCAAGGCTCTTGTCAGTGGTGCCCAGTGAGAGGCCAAGGAACACAGGATGTTCCACCTAAACATAAGGAAAATCTTTGCTGTGAGGGTGCCAGAGCCCTGGACCAGGCTGCCCAGAGAGGTTGTGGAGTCTCCTGCTCTGGAGACCTTCAAAAGCTGCCTGGATGTGTTCCTGGGCAAGCTGCTCTAGGTAACCCTGCTCCAGCAGAGGGGTTGGACTAATGATCTGCAGGGGTCCCTTCCAACCCCCACCATTCTGTGATGCTCACTTAAAACTAAGTAGGAGCAAAAGCCATAAGATTGGTTGCAGGTTGACTAAAGATCCACCTAGTCCTATATTCTGTCTGCAACAATGGGAAATAACTCATGAAGAGGTCAAGCATGCCACATTTCCCCCAAATACTGCCTCCAAACCCTTGATGAGCCCAGGATGAATGTGGACTGGAGACTGAGATTAAACAAGAGCTCTCATGAGTGTTCTCACTCTTCCCTGATGCTCCTTCCAGTGACTTCCAGGAAGATCAAGTAAGTTCTTAACACCACAAGGCTGCAGCTGCAGATTTCAGGCTTGCTAATGGCAGCAATTAGAGCATGGTGTGATTAGAAGTCTGCTCCTGGGGAAGTCAATGAGCAGGGCTTTGACTTTGGTGCCTACCAGAATTTTACTGGGATAGAAAAATAGCCAGTAAGAGACCTGCTGTCTTGGTTTTGAGGCTGACTATGAATGCTCGTGTGGTTTTCAAGCATGTAAGAGTTTTTCTTACTGGAGCAAGTAAAACTTCATGAGATCAAGAGCTCCTGTTAACGTTACTTCCATCCAATAAAAACACAATCACTCTCTAGCTTTGCTAGCAGCAAGATTCCTTGCATGAAGATGCAACTGCATGTTTTCTAAACCCCTTCTGAAACAAGCTTGTCCTCCACCATTCAGGCTTGAAGATGGTGACAGTGAACTCCTGCAGACAGGGAGTTAGTTCACCAGCATCAGCTATTGGCATATGGCACTTCAGGTGACTTGGGAAGCCTGGAGTGATTTTTCAAATCAGATTAGGCTATACTCTCAGAGGAGAATGGCTCATTTCCAACTAATTCTGCTTCAACTTATGACTTGAAATTGGGATGAGGTGATTTGGGTGTTTGCAGAACAAAACCATGGGCCTCAAGTACTATGGCAAAGATGAAGTTTATAGGGTGGAAGCACCTGAGACAAAGGAGGGGGCTTGGAACGTTCCTCCTTCTTTTCCTCATTAATTACTTTCCTACATTCCTTGCATGTTACCTCAGCCATTCTTCAACATCTTTCCATCCCCTCTGCATTTCCCCATTTCTTGCTCCATAGCCCTCCTTTCACCACCTCTTGCATGCCAATGGTTATTATTACACTGTTAAACAAGCAACATATTTTTCTTAGTAAGGAAGACAAAAAAAAAGCAAAACAACACAACCACATTGATCCTTTTCTTTTCTTAAACAAACCTTAGTTCTGGGGTACCACAACAGCTGCAGTTGCAATGGCACCAAGTGACCAACTCCACAAGATGTGACTTGGGTGAGACCTCTACTGGAGATTCAGATCATCTCTGTTGGTCAGGTCAGGCTCCATGTTCATGTTTTTCAGGCAGGAGAGGAAGGAAAGCCAGTGAAATCAGGACCCTGGGGTGAGGGTAAACTAGGCTTTTAGCTTTTCACTTTGCTTTTTCACCCCTCTCTCTCTGCTGCATGCTCACACTGTATCTAAATCCTTGACTCTGCAACGTGTCAGGGCCCTTTATGAATTATTTAAGCACATTAATTCAACAGCAAATGACTGCAGGAAAACATCAGATCAATGCCTGTGGCTTCAGCTAGGTGAGCTGCCTCCCTGCAGATGACAGAGCTGCACCAGACCCACGTCAGCAGGCAGGGCAGGCAGTGGGGCTGGGCCATGAGGATCCTCCTCCCCACTCCAGCAGCAAGCCTATGGTCAGACACACCAAAAAAACCCCCACACCATCAGCTTCTTCTGCTTTTACTGCTTTAGGAATTGATTAACGTCAGAAACAGATTCTGACTTCTTGTTACAGGTAAGTTTTTTGCTGGCCCATGGGTCCAAACTTGCTTCTCACCCTCTTTGAGGGCATCTCATTGCACTGAAGATATGTTGGTAAAGACCTTGGGCAAGAGAAGGATCAGACGCTGTCTTTTAGCAGTTAAGACACAAAATCATCATTTTCTTTTCAATTCAAGGAAGTAATTAGTTTATAATAACATTTAAGATTTAGTTGCTGACAGAGATATGACACTTATCTTACATAAGTCATTTTAATTATTCCTACTAACCAAGACCTCAAAAATATTGTGTAGTCTGAGTTAACAATGCCTTTCTAGATATTTTTGGTTCTACTATGATTTGAAAAATTGAAGCCCAGAGCATCAGCATTTATCAAGCTCATTATAGATTTCATCTGAACGACTACAGATAATTAAAAGTATGCTTCATTTTTATTGTAATGTTTCCCTCCCCCCCAACATTGCAAAGTAATTCTGTTGTTGCTCAGGGCTTTAGGAATTAATGTAGACTCATCTGCCAGAAAATAAAGTTCCACAGGATCATATACAAACTATTCATCTACACAAATCTGAGCCCAACATGCAGAAATGGGATGTGCATACTCACACAAGTACTTTGGAGCACTATATGCATTTGCAGATATATAAAATAGTGTTAAAAGTGAATGGTTATTTTAGATACAATCTTCAGACCCTGGGGTAACCATCCTCTGAAAATCAGTCTTCTCTAAGGCACTTGGTCTAGTTGGACACACAAAAACTCTTCAGAAAATTTGTCATATTTATCTATGACAAATATATATATATTTAGCTATAGGAAGTGTATGAGCCTGATGCTTCATCATCTTACCCCACACAGAGTTATTCACATTTAAACAAAGCCTGTGCCTGCTACCACTGCAGACATGAGTGGAGAAAACTTGGCAGCATATTGCTTTATTCTGTGTAGGTGTTAGCAACCTAGAAGATGCCCAGAGTGAAGAAACAAATCTTTTGAAAAAGTTTTCCACTTGATTCTGGAGAGCCATCCTTCCTGAGCTAAGATCTAAGGGACAGATTAAAAGTAGTTCAGTGATGTAAAACCCATTAGGAGACTTCTGAGCTAACTCAGCTGCCTCTGCATGGGCAACCACGTCATTCACATCTAAAAAAGGGGTTTGCTGTATAAATGTAGGACACATATTTCCACACAGCACTGAATTAACATCAGTTTAACTATTTTTTTTCTACTATTTGTGGATCAGGCTATGTCTGTCATACCTGGAACTGCCATGATAACTGTTAAAAATGGTATATTATAGGTATAATATTCATATAAACTATATTTGGTTTTTTTCACTGTCTATGAGTTTGCAATAATTAGGGCAACACTGAGTTTGAGTTGCATAAGTACAATACATTGCACCTAGAAACTTGCTTCATTCTAGGCTCCTTAACAGTACTTCAATTAAATAACATCATGTATGATGAATTTGCCTTGGCTCACCTTTATCATCAAATGCTTTATGTTTTTACATGACTTTCCAGGTTACTTTGAAACTAAAATTACCCATAAATTGCAATGGCATTAAAAAGCAATTACAGATACATGCCTTTTTAATGCTTCTATTGTAATCCATGTTCTGGTAAATCTAAGAGACTATTTAATGACACTGGCACAGAAGAAACTCTAAAGATTTAGTATTAACATCCATGTGAAGCAGTTTTGGCAAGAGGTTGATGAGGTGGTTTCAGATAGAGGTAGGAAAGAAGAAAAAGAACCAAAACAATGAGTAGAATCTGACATAAAATATTAGGAAACAGATCCATATTTTGTAAAGGCCATTTTATCCAAGACAGTTTAAGTTTCCTCCCACTCACAGAATGAATTCACAGTAAATAAACCCTAGACTCATGAGAATATTTCACATGCAGATTTGGATTTTATGTAAATTATTTAAGTATGTTTTAGAAAGTCTGGGCAGTGATGTAGAAATATTCCCCTGCCTGTGTGTATCAGTCAAAGAAACAGCACTCTTCACCAAGGAATTTAGAAAGATAAAAGCTTTGCCAAAAGGCTCAAGGCTAGACTATGGCATGGCAAAGATGTGACTATATTGTCCTATCCCCTAAATTCACCTTCCCCTGACAAGAGGAGCAGAAGGCAGTGCCTTGGACTGGGGGCTGTACCAGCAGTACAAAAACCTCTGCCCAAAACAGCACATGGCAAACTGGAGAAACCAGAACCCAGAGAACGTGGACATATATGTTAGTGTCACTCCAAATGATCCCAAAGGAAAATTTTGCAACCTTCACATCAGAATATCAAAAGAAAGGTTAATTACATGAAAGGATAAGATTATTCTGCTTTAACTCCTGGTTATTTCCAAACAACTCATAATTATCATAGAATCATAGAATGGTTTTGGTTGGAAGGGACCTTAAAGATCATCCAGTTCCAACCCCCCTGCCATGGGCAGGGACACCTCCCACCAGACCACATTGCTCAAATCCCCATCCAGGCTGGTCTTGAACCCCTCCAGAGATGAAGCATCCACAGCTTCCCTGGGCAACCTGTGCCAGTGTCTCACTGCCCACACAGTGAAGGAGTTCCTTACATCTAACCTAAATCTCCCCTCTTCCAGTTTGAAGCCATTACCCCTCATGCTGATCACTACAAGCCCTTGTGAAAAGTCCCTCCTCAGCTTTCTTGTAGGCCCCCTTCAGGTACTGAAAGGCCACAAGAAGGTCTCCTTGGAGCCTTCTCCTCTCCAGGCTGAACAATCCCAACTCTCTCAGCCTGTTCTCACAGCAGAGAGGTTCCAGCTCTCTGATCAACTTCATGGTCCTTCTCTGGACCATGACCTACCCTTATTTTATTTGAGTGACCTTCAAGACAGGGCATGTTCCTCCATATTTTAGTGTTGGATAGTATTGGATGAAACAAGAGATTGTTTTTAACAAAAGAGGACTAAAAGGACAAAATCCCCAGAATAAGTCCTTCCAAGAGAGTTCTCCAGAGGAGAGCTGTTGAGACACGACGAGAGGCTCGAGGTAATCAATGTATAATTGTTCACTGCACTGCAAACACAAAACCAATCTGTTTGCTTTCTTGCACATCACTGAGGATTTGCTCCTTAAATTCATGTCCAAAACCATACCTACAATATTTTATTGACAATTGTCCTACCTAGAATAAAGGGTTGGGTTTTTTATTGAAGCTAGGCTCTGACATGAGGTCAACACCACTGGGGAAATCACAAGGTTGCTGTACTTTATGAGAGATGTTACACTGTGCTGCACTGTAGGAATTAGCTACAACACTTCCATACCAAAAAGCAGGAGATAAAACGTTATCAGCACCATACCAGCTGCCCAAATAATGCAGCATGAACTGAAGGTGCACGGAGAGTTTCTACCACTCGTGTGTCTGTCTGCTCCCCAAAGCTGGCCAAGCCTACAACAGCTTTGCTGACAATGGTTATAGAGAAAGCACACAGAAGAGGAGATGAAGAAGAGATGCCAGGTTGTCAGGGACATCTAGATAATACTGAACAAAAAAACTCCAACCCAGCTCAACTAGGTGAGGGAACAGAAGAGACAATCAGAGCTACTAACAAAATAGCAGGGAATTCAACAATTTGGGAACTGTGTAATGGGAGACTGAGCCTTTCCCCTCCAGACTCCTGCTTTTAATTAGATACTTGTCCAAAATAATGGAAAGGTTTCTAGCAACTGATGGCTGATGTGTAGATTGCAAAAAAATGAACTGGTCTGAGATTAGACAGTGATATCATAGCACAGTGCACTCAATATAGCCACGTTCCCCTTTCCCCCCTCCATTCTGCCAACTGTCTGTTTTGTTATCAGTCTGAGCAGGAAGGAGATATCATATTAATTCCCAACTATTCTCTCACTGTTAGGAGAATGGAGGCAGAGCACGACTGAGGTAGACAAAGCAAGTAGGCTATATGCAGTAAAACTGGCTTACCCATTCTGCATGCAAAGCTCATCAATCCCAGAGATGTTAGCCCAGCATCTCAGCCAGCTAACTAATGCAATTAATGGAACAAAAGAAAACCAGAAATTAAGAGGAACACCTAGGAAAATCAAAGCAACGACCACCAAAGAAGTGTATAGAATATTTCCTTAATATTTGGAGGCAATTTGCAGGTGTCAGCAATGCTTTGGGATATGCATCTACTGCTTTAAATGCTTTTCTTCTCCACCCCCTGACTATGTTTTATGGGAATTGGTTGTTTTGGCTTAAAAAAACTCCAAACAAACCAAAAAACTACCTTCATTGCATGCACATTTTGGCCTAATTTTCCACACAGGATCCAGGCCCTTAATTTCAGTATTAAACCATGGGTACCCTGCCACAGCTTTTAGGTAGGGCAGGAGTTTTTATGATAAGTATTATCCTTAAATGATGATATTATCATAGCCCTCACAATTTTAGATGTCATTAATGAAATACTTCTGCTTGATCCTGCTCTTTGAGGCCAAACTGCTTGGTCCTGGATCTCCCCTTGGTCTGCTCCAAGTTGTCACACTCCAGAGAGGACAAACATTCCAGCTGCACTTTGGAAAGTGCAACAACTTGCAATTCACATGACCTTCTGAGACGTGCTGTTTCCCCATCTCATAACATGCCAAAAGAGATGAATTTTGGTCTGCAGCCCAAGATACTGTTTTTTTTTTCAGAGCTGTGAGGAAGTTTTCCTTGGAAAATGGTCCTCAGTGCAGCAGTTAATGTCTTTACCTTGATCTGACTTAAAGCTTCAACGAGTGCATCAACTGATGAAGGCACAAACTTGGTTTCAGAAGCTTATTTTGGACACACCTAGAGAGTGCACAGGAGGCAAAATTTTGGTGCAAATCATCAGAACCTCATTATCACCTACTGAGCTATGGAGATTCAGATCAGCTGAAAGAGATATGAAAATAAAACAATAGAGAAGGCAAAAGAGACTGAGGCCTTTGATAAAAGTCAGGCAGGCAACAAATGAAGCTGAGTTTTAAACTCAATGCAAGACAGTAACTGTAGCTTATGAAACTAGAAAAAAATCACAGCTCTAGAATTCCAGAAATCTGCTCTCCTAAGAGGAAATTTTTCTTATCCTTTCTGATGGATGAGAGGCTCAAGGTACAGTGTCACTGAAACAGGAAAGTAACTGTAGCTAGAGAGACCCAAATCTGCCAAGATACAGAGAGCACTGCCAAAAAGGCATTTTAAACTTTAACAAGACCTGACCAGAGACTGTTTGGCTTGTCTCAGCTTCCTGATGGTTAAAAGCTGGAAAGGTAACAGAACCTCAGCAAAAATACCTGAAAAGCCTAGGTAGCAGAAAAATAACCAGGAGTGTGTCTGGAAGTGGGAGGACACAGGAACATCACTTTTCAGTGAGGTTTCACTGCTGGACAATTTGCTGATATCTGCAGATTTTTAAAAATATTCTTTACTTGAAAGCTTTTCTAAACATATCAGCTGGGATTGTGATTCCACACCTCAACAAACAAGGCAAAGATTCCCCTGCTTCCCATCTCACTGAGCTTCATTTTCTTTTTGTTTCTTCACATGTTTATTTTTGCTTTGATGGTCTAGAAGCTGGAAAGTCTTACAGCTTTTTGAGATGCAAATGGTCCCAGTAGGAAAGCAATGACCAACCACCCTATGAAAGGATCAGCAAGAAAACGTTGGGTTTTAGGTTTGTGCTTGAAGAATCCCCATTGCCAATTACTGTTGGCTGCTGTCAGAGAGCATTACCCCTAACAAGCTCTCTAGAAACATACAGTGAACATGATCTTGGAGTTTCTAATACTCCAGATCAGTAGAAAGCTTGAGGACAGTGATATCATGCTGCCGACAACTGTCATAAGTAGTAGGGTTTCATCTTGTCATTGGCTTAACAACTGTCTTTTCCCTTTCTATTTTGTGCTTCAGCATCTCCTCAGCTGTCATAACAGATATGTCAAGCAATATTACACTCAAGAAAATACAAGTTCAAATCACTTCCCAGAATATTCCTTTTCTGGCTTCTCAAAGGCATGAGTCTATTTCCTCAACTGCAGTCAGTGCAAGAGTAGAACTAATTCCCTCCATATCAGTCTATCTTTTCCATAGAGTACCAAATTCAAGATGTCAAAGATGAATCTGAAAGGCAAATTCATGTAAAATGGCTAAATCACAGTACTTAGGTGCTGAGTTGCCATGGAAAACTTCCCAGCTAAAGGCAGAAAACCTTTTGCTGATGGCATCAATGCCAAGGTAACAGGAAGATGTGCTCTGCACTCCAGGTCGACTGATTACCCACAGGCTTTTGCCCACCAGAAAAATTAGGAATGTGCAATGCTCTTTTCAAGCTTTGTTACTTCCTAAGAAGTATCTGCTCCTGGAGTCACAGATGTGAGGGTTGATGAAAAGCTCCACACGAGCCAACAATGTGCAAGTGCAGCCCAGAAAGCCCCAGCTGTATCCTGGGCTGCACCCCCAGCAGCGTGGGCAGCAGGTTGAGGGAGGGGGATTCTGTCCCTCTGCCCTGCTCTGGGGAGACCCTCCTGCAGTGCTGGGGCAGCTCTGGAGCCCCCAACACAAGAAGGACATGGATCTGTTGGAGCAGGTCCAGAGGAGGGCCACAAAGATGAGCTGAGGGCTGAAGTCTGGCTGCTGTGAGAACAGGCTGAGAGAGCTGGGGTTGGTCAGTTTGGAGAAGAGAAGGCTCTGGGGAGACCTTCTTGCAGCCTTCCAGTATCTGAAGGGGTCTACAAGAGAGCTGGGGAGGGGCTTTGTACAGGGGCTTGTAGGGGTAGAAGGAGGGGTAATGGGTTCAAATTGGAAGAGGGGAGATTTAGATTAGATGTAAGGAAGAAATTCTTCACTGTGAGGGTGGTGAGACACTGGCACAGGGAGACACTGGCACAGGTTGCCCAGGGAAGCTGTGGATGCTCCATTTCTGGAGGTGTTGAAGGCCAGGTTGGATGGGGCTTTGAGCAACCTGCTCTAGTGGGAGATGTCCCTGCCCATGGCAGGGGGTTGGAAGTAGATGATCTTTAAGTTCTCTTCCAACCCAAACCATTTTATCATTCCACGTGAGAAATCCTCAAGAAAACAACACCTTTCCAGTGGCTAGATTTAAACACATATACAAAAAAAAATCCAAACCACCCAAGACAGGGGAGGAAGGGAAATTGTTATTCTAAGGGCTGCAAATTCAGAGGAAGCTGCTACACATAACAAACACATCACAGCTCAGCCTGATGCAGGTCTCAGTGGACTCTTCAGACCTTTTTTTTCCCTCTGCAAACTTCCATGTTGAGGAATCCTGTTCTTTCCTGAAGACACAGCTCTTGCTGTGACAGAGCTTTGAACCTCCCATGTATTTATTGTAAGGTGTTAGCTGTGGGTAGCAGGGCAGAAGAAAGGCTGATAAATCCCCTTTCTCCCTGGATGTCTCTATGGTAAAAAAAAAAAAGCATGAATATTTTATTTCCACAGAGAAATTATTTCCTCAGTATAATGCACTAGCTGCTCAACACAGCTGATTTCACACTTGGTTGGTGTAGATGCTACAGGTCATACTGTTGCTTTGTGACACCCAAGATAAAAACCTGCTGGCTGGAATCAAAACCCAAGCTCTCTTCATCAGGGTCAGTATGTCACTCAAATCATTGCAGCAAATATGGTTTATCTGCAGGTAGAAGAAAGGAGGAAGCCAGCAGACAGTGTTCCATCTAAGACAGACATCCAGAAACATATCTGATAATACACAGGAGAGCTAAATTGTGTCTGCACAGAGGTAGACACGCATCAAGTATCCCAACAGTGAACTGCTGCCAAGATAATGAAGTTTAGTCAATTTAAACTGCAGTAAAGAGTATTTTCAAGTTTTCTCTTTTCTCTTTATTCGCCTGCCAATTATGTATGTGGGGGGGTACGATTTCATTTTCCTGTTTTGAAAAAACATCTCCTCCTCTTCCCCATGGGTAAAGCTTACCAAAACTAAATAGGAAACTGCAGAATTATGGCCAGGATCCAGCTGAGATTTCAGCACCCATTTAAGTAAAAACACATGCTCATTTCCAGCTCTCTGCAGAGAAGTCTTTAAAGTGTATGGTTGAAGCCATTTAAGTATTTGGTTGGTTTTGTTTGTTTGTGTGCTTGTTTTTTAATTATATTATAAAAGTAAATGTTAAGTAATCAAGTCCTTCAAAAGAGAAGCAGCACTCAGGTCAAGTCTGCAGGTCTGAACTTGGACTTGTGCAGCACCCAAGCCTAGGTTTGCTCAGGGCACTTTCTGCCAAGGTGTTCCTCTATCTAAAAAGCCAGCAGGAAGAAAAAAAATTGAATTGTTCTTCATCTCCTTGGTGCAAAGTAACTGGTGAAAACATCCAGACAGAAGTATGACTCCTAACTGTGGCCAATTTAACAAAGAAATCATCCGTAAGACACAAAAAAACCCAGCAACAGAGAGTTCAGTGTAGCTATAAACATGAGAGCAGAGTTTGGACTGCAGCAGCTCTTGTATCCAGGCACAGACAGGGAAATGCTGGTTCCTCTGAGCATAAAAGCAAATCAAACATCAAGAGAAGAGAGTATGGCAAGTGCCACCCTATCTGTCATGAAGGAAGATGGATGAGTT
>NW_008619698.1:0-4318 GCF_000691845.1 Merops nubicus | reverse complement strand
TCAGCAGGTACAGGAAAGAAAATCATAGTCTGAACTCTCTATTCTTGCTACTTTGCCCATTCTCTTGCTCCAGGTAGCCTAAGTGGCTATGAAATCAGTTTGGCTCCTACCTCCAAAATCCAGGTGGGCTCTGGACACCAGGCTGATGGGTCACCAGCAGTTTGGTTTCAATGGTCTTTATGCAGTGCATGCAGTGAGGCTTCTGCTCCCCACTCTGCAAAATCTTCAGTAAAATAAAAGAAGGGGTAACTATAGAAAAGAGTACTGCAGGTAGAATGAAATCCAACAAAATTCACTGGAGAGATTTCAGTATTTGTAGAGAGAATGGAAGAGACAAGGATTATGGCTCAGAAAAACCAGAAGACTGCAGAAGACCTAGTGATAAAGGACATTTTATAATCTTCTTTTATTTAGAACAATTTATAAGTATCTGGAGATTGCACCAGGAAACTAGTGGTTGCTTCTACACCTCCTCACCTCTGTCTTCTCCAGGCCAACATCAGGTGCTACCTAACCCAGCAACCTGCAGTAGGAGTGATCCTCATGACATTCAGGCTCTCCAGCATCTGCAGCCAAGCAGCACAGAACAGCAATAGAAACTGTAGTACAGTACAAGGGAGGATTGTGAGCCTACATTAGTGGTCCAGATGGTACTCTGAGGTGGCTACACAGCTTCCAGAACACAAGCATCTATTCCATGGGGCCTCCAAACTGTTCTTTGCCACTTCAAACCAACCACTATCACTATTTCTTACTACTTCTTACCACTTTGCCTTTTAACTTTAATATCTCAGGCTTCATTACTACTGTGTTAGACACACTGAAGTGTCTTAACATGATGAAGAAGGGGAAAAAAGAACACCTGATACTTAGAGGTCAACTAAAAGAGAAATATCTGAAATAATACTTGAGAGAAACGAGGGAGAGAAAAGAGAAAAACGAGCATCAAGAACCCCTTGGGTCAACTCCTAACTCCTCTATACTGAAGCACCTTCACAAACTCTCTTCATTTGTCCAGCTCCTTAGTTTCCTCATCTGTGAAATGCTGTTATGCTCTCATGGCTCAGGACTGCAGACTAGACAGTGGGACCTATAGATCTTCACCATTTATACCACATAGCCTTATGGAGCCTGGCACTACAAGGCATATGGAGTTCCACCATTACACAATGTGAATACTAGCCAAGCAGTTAGCCTGATTAATTATCATCACAAAACACATTATCACATCATCAGCAGAAAAGACTTTAAGACGATTATTTCAGCTCATCAGAATTCAGGAAGGGAACAGAACGATGTTATCAGGTGAGAAAGATCCAGAAGGGAAAAAGGAAAGCAAAAATTATTGCTGAATAATACCCCACCCTAATATATGGAATTACGGTGTATAGAAGTAATGAACTAAAAAATACCTTTACTGCTGCCTGTATAAAAACAAAAAACTTTGTATTGCTAATTCATTTCAGAATTGCAGCACTACCTCTACTTTTACCTTTCCAATAAAACTCTGCTGCAATCTTGTTAAATATGTGTCTTCAAACCACATATGTTGTGGTGTTGTGCTGGCAGGTATTCATATTTGAGCAGTTTTAGAGTACCTCCAATAGCTATGATACTCTATTAAAATACTTGGTATTTGTTACCTTTTAAAAAAGTTCTTTAGCCAGTAAGAAATAACGAGGAACAGTGTGAGCACAGAAGAAACACAAACACAGGCTGGGTGGAGTATGGACTGAGAGCAGTCCTGAGGAGAAAGACTTGGGGTTCTAGTTGATAAAAGGCTCAACATGAGCCAACAATGTCTCAGTGCAGCCCAGAAAGCACCAACCACATCCTGGGCTGCATGAAAAGCAGCATGGGCAGCAGCTCGAAGGAGAGGATTCTGCTCCTCTGTTCACTCTGGTGAGATCCTACCTGGAGTGCTGAGCCCAGCTCCAGAGCCCCCAACACAAGAAGGACATGGACCTGTTGGAGCAAGTCCAGAGGAGGGCCATGAAGATCATCAGAGGGCTGGATCCACTCTTGGAGAAGGACAAGCTGAGAGAGCTGGGATTGTTCAGCTTGGAGAAGAGAAAGCTCCATGGAGCCTTCCAGTATCCGAACGGGGCCTTCAAGAAAGCTGAGGAAGGACCTTTTAAAAGGGTTTGTAGTGATTGGATGAGAGGCAATGGCTTCAAACTGGAAGAAGGAAGATTTAGATTAGAAATTAGGAAGTTCTTCACTGTGAGGGTGGTGAGACACTGGCACAGGTTGCCCAGGGAAGCTGTAGATGCTCCATCCCTGGAGGTGTTCAGGACCAGGCTGGATGGGGCTTTGAGCAACCTGCTCTAGTGGGAGGTGTCTCTGCCCATGGCAGGGGGGTGGGACTAGATGATCTTTAAGGTCCCTTCCAACCCAACCCATTCTATGAAGAGCTGGTAGCGAATGGCCTCGGTTTTGTTCTGAGTCACTCTAAGTGTCCAAGCACTGATTAAAAAAGGTTATTATTACATCCACACTCTTATCCACCACCTTTCCACCATTTCATCAAAAGGCAACGTTCAGATTCCTGTGATGAGTTACAGGTAAACAAGAATATAACAATTACAACTTCTTTCAAAAGTA
Organism: Merops nubicus; assembly: GCF_000691845.1. Classification (NCBI taxonomy): domain Eukaryota; kingdom Metazoa; phylum Chordata; class Aves; order Coraciiformes; family Meropidae; genus Merops; species Merops nubicus. Next base: position 1,714 of record NW_008619698.1, on the reverse strand, counting down.
AAAACTCTTCCAAGATAAATCATAAAAAAAAAGAAATGAAGTGTTGCCAAGTAATTTATTTTCCAAGGAAATAATCCCCAAACTGTTAGTTTTAACGTCAGTTGGTTGACTGAATGAGAACCTAGAAAGGAACTCAGCATGAACAGCTAAAATACAATAAAATTAATCCTCACCTTTCCTATCTTAGGTATATTTAATACATATTTTAAATTATACCCTATTCTTCAGGAGGACCAGGCTTTCAAGCAGTTTGTAAGGTGCAGACAGGTGCAATACAAAAGCAGTATAAAGCAGCTAAATCTGGATTCTGATATTTTTAATGACTATTTCTCCAGCTCTAAATATTGCAGTGATTCTATAGAGAGTGACTTTGCATGTTCTTGCACTTACAGGCTTGTGATCTTGTTCTTGGCTCCATCTTCCTGAAGAGACCTTTTCAGCTTCCCATTGTACTCTCTGCCTCCTAACTTCAGCATTTTACTCTCCTCAGTTGTATTCTGGCCTTTCTTCCAGTCACTATTGTGTCTACCTGAATGACATCCATTTGCTTCACACATTAGAAAAATGAGATTTTAAAAGGCAGTATGTGATGGAAGTTCTGTCACTGATACCAAAAGGCTCAAAGTTTGACCAACTGCTTAGTACAACTTAAAACCCTAAACTGAGCCAGTGAGACAGGCTAAAAGTTAGAGGTAAGTAACAACGATAATAAACCAATTTTATCTCAAATCCAACCAAGAAGACATGTAAATGAGTTCTAATCCAACAAGCCAGAGAAATTGAGATGGGGCTATATTAAATCCATGATGTTTAATATCCCAGCCTTCATTAATTTCAGAACAAGTCTTTGCATATCATTTCTTAAAACAGAATCACAGGATTCCATGTGCTTTAGTTTTATATCAGGGCATATTTCATACCTTTCTTTCTTTCTTTCTTTCTTTCTTTCTTTCTCTCTTTCTTTTCTTTCTCTCTTTCTTTTCTTTCCCCCCCCCATTATAAGATGTTTGGAGATGACAACAAATGAAGAGTGACTTCCAGCTCACCTACTCCACTTCATGAGATATATTATAGCACCACACCTGCAGGATTTTCACTGAGCTGCTCTCCCTATCAAGAATGTAAGAGCTTAACTTGAATTCAGGAGGAAAGTCACTGAATTAGCATTTTCCAAAAGCTCAGACCTTTGAAACAATCATAAGGAAAAGGAAGTTTTGCAACTGAATCTTTGTCAGCACTGTTGGAGGAAAACAGCTCGTGTCAAGCGAAGCTGATTTCATTCATTGGCATGCTTATATGTTTGTTTTTATAAAGGTAATTACATGGTTTAAACTGTTGTGAGGCATTTGACCCAGTACCATACACTGTATTGACTAAAGATTGATGTACAAGACATGCTAAATAAAACAAGGATGAGAGAAGCAGGAAAAATGCAAAAAATGATGTTGGTAAAGAATGTGCTCATTCAGTTCCTGGTGGGATTCCACAGACCTTTCCAGCAGGCACTGTGATCAACAGCCTTGAAGTAAACATAAAACATGCAGCTTACTAAAAAAAATGGAAGGAAATTCCTACCATGAGAAACGACTATGCTGTTAATTGGGTCACTTCCAGGAAGATGGCCATTAGTGCAGCAAAATATGAAGGCACAGGTCCACCAGAAACAGCTCCACATCAGCAGTGGGTTTGATTTTCTTAAACAAGTATGAATGAG
>NW_008619697.1:7374-10513 GCF_000691845.1 Merops nubicus | reverse complement strand
GGGCTGCCCTCCATCTTCTTTGTCCCACCGCGCCCCTCTGGGCGCCAGCGGCGCGGGAGCGCGTTGGCAAATTAGGGGTGAAAAAATGAGGGTTGAAGCCCTTGGGTTTCCCCGCGTGTGTGCCACGCGTTGTGAACGCCGCCTCCCGCACCTCATCCAGAAAACGCAGCACGGATTCAAGCCCCCCCCTCCTGTGGTCACTAACCTGGAGCTTTAGTGCCAGGGAAATGTGGGCTGAGCTACGCACACAGCTCGGGCTCCTCCAGTCACTGGCCATTTCTTACTGCTCCAGTGTTGCAAACTCCGCGTTCAGTGTTTCAGTCACACTCGGAGCCTTAAATTTCTCACTCCCTGAACTCCATAAGCTGGTATTTCAAGGAAAGAAATGAATTAAACTGCATAAATATTTCCTTGTTTTTTACCCTGCACACGCCCCACTGCAACGAAGAGGTGGGATTCACAGAGTGTGGGATAATCAACCAAAACACATCTGCTTACACCAGTTCCTCTGACTTCAGTGGCTCTCGGGGGAAGGTACAAGACCCGTTTTGGAGAACTCATAAAGAGTACAGGATGCTTGAGGGGTAAAACAGACAATTAACAGCCCACACAGACTTACCTTCTTCCTTCAACCATGACTGAATTTCATGTCACGCAAAGCAAACTGACAGCTTCTAGCACAAAATGCAGTGATCTTGACATACCCAACCAGTTCTGTGAAACACACCATGCACAGCCCGTGAGAAATCAAAACTTTTGGTATATTACTGCAGTAAATGATTATAAAGGCAAGATCTGGTCAAACAAAATAACTATAAGGACCTTTTATGTACATTAGTTCGCAGGAGGCTATAAGAAAAGAGGTAAAAGAGCTTCTCCTGTGTATTGGTAGGGCATGAGGCAACTCTTAAGGAGCTAATATGTCCATCAGTTAATATCCAATTAGTAGCAAATGAAAAAGTGGCTCATTATGACTGTAGCAAAATGATTAATTTGTTAGCCTGTAGGGTTTTATTTTGATTTAATGATTAGAGTAGACAACACTAAATGAGTTATCCTGCCCCTCTCCAATCTGGTGGAAGAAGTTTTGAAACCTCAGCATATATTTGCTCAGAACATGGAAGAAAGCTTCTACATGGGATTTCTAAATTTAGACGGTTGCAACTGTTCCTTTTTCCTTTTTAATGCTACTTTCCTTCTCAATTTTAGATCTGAACAGTTTCTGGCCTTTGCTTGCGAGGTAAAAGAGTTTCTTCAGCTACCACTGCCTGTGGGTTACAGAGATAGCATCAAGGCACTCTGGGAGCTGAGCTGAGGTGTGCCAAGTCCAGCTACCATTTCAGGATCCTGCCCTGGCAGCAGCAACATGATTATGGAGGAAGGAGCACAAACATGGGCACGGGAAACTGTTCAGCTCCACCACTGACTGACCCCCCCGTCCTTGGGCAGGTCATTTCTCCATGTTACAATAAAGGTTGTGCTACAGCAATACCAGTAGAAGAAACAGAAGCACTGTTTCATCATTGTTAAGGCAATGATGTCATCAGCTTGCCAATATTCCTAAACCTATTCTCTGAAAATAATCTGAAATACTTTTTTTTTTTTTTAACAGGCAGTCCTTACTGCACATGGGCCTAATTCAGAACAGCAGTTCTTGAACTTTGAATACATTCCATAACTTGAATCCAGAAGTGACTAGGGTCAGAAAGTAATAACGACTCTTCAGGTGACATTTAGCTTTTCCTTCCCATCACCATGTTGCAAGAACCTAAGTAGTACAGGATAAAATAAATGAAGAGATTAAAGGGCTGAAAAACATGGTTGTTCAATATTCAGCATCTACACAGCACCAAATTTTTAAAACTTCCATATGATTTAGTGTGTACCCAAAGGACCAGAGCAGAGCTCTGTCTTCTAGCTCCATTGTACCAACTGCAAATCTGGCCCAATTTTCTTTCCTTTCTTTTAGCGATGAGCTAAAAAGTTGTCAAAACAAATACAAATTCTCAATGCAGTTGCAAAGGGGCTTCTTTAGCCCTGCTAAACAAAGGCAAGGATTGGGTATTCTCTGTTGTATAAAGATGTGTGAAGGGGGGTGATCAGGAGGAAAGGAGGAGAGCTGTAGAAGCTAAAGGACAATGTTGGGATGAGGAGTGGAGAACAATCATAAAATACCAAGATGTACACCTGCTTTTTTTTGATGTTTATGAAAGCTGGTTCATTCCTCTGGTAAAGCTCTGGTTTAGGTATAAATTCACCCAGTAAGTTAAATGAAGAATGATAATTACTTATGAAACGTCAGGGGCAGGAGTCAGGACCTAGGTTAAAAGAAGAGAGTTGAACCTGCTTCTGAAAGCCTTGCAGGGTTGTGTCCAAATCCTCCTTGCCAAAAGTTAACAAAGGGAAAGGGATGAAGGATGGCTGGGCACCCAACCCAGCTCCCTGGCTGCAGCCACTACCACAGCACCAGCAAGGCTGCTGCAGTCAAGTCACATCAGCAGTAGAGGAGCATCAAAAACCTGTAAATAACTTCAGTTGTGCAACATCAGCTCTTCTGAGGGCTCTGACAACACTCCCCAAGTGGCAGAACAGGGGAGGAAAGGCACAAGACAGGGCACTATGCCCAGGCCATGTACAGAGCTGTGCTCTGTGCTGGCTGAGTGCCTCTAGCCCATCCTTCAGCGTGGGCTAGCTGAGGGGTACATGGGCTAGTGGCTGCACAAGATTGGTGTTGGCCATTTCTGCAGAGCTATCAGCTGCTGTAGGCTATTCTGTGCAGGCTCGCTGCAGCAGAAACTCATTTCATGTTAAAGGAGCATCTGTGTCTAAATTTGTCTTCTGGAAAGGTCTAGAGGGAAAATGGCACAAGAATATGAGAAGCTCTGCAGAGTGATAATCTATGCTGAAATAAATCATCACAGGCAGCGCTGGGAATCGATTTACATCGTCTCTGAATCTTAACTTTCCAGATTCTGTGGACTACCATAATGAACTTAGCAAGGAATTTTATTCCCACTGTGTTGTTAATGGGTGGTTGGTGAAAAAAATATATATTTTAAAAGTCTCTTTCTCTGTGGACTTCTAGTGTAATTTCAACAAACCCCCTCCCCTCAAATTTCTGCACCACCCAATTCCTTTT
>NW_008619697.1:0-7343 GCF_000691845.1 Merops nubicus | reverse complement strand
TGCTGAATTCTTAAAGATTTATCCACCAACACATTTTGTTATGAAATTATAAAACCTGCAAATGGAAATGTAACTTTTAAAATGTAACCACAAAAAAAGGGATCAGAGGGGGATTTAAAGCATTCCAGGAGGTACCTGAAATTCTAGCACCACAGCATCAACAAGCTCTAGGTTTCCCTTTAGGCTTATTAGATGCTAATAATCCCCACTCCCTATTGGGGATGACCCCCCGCCAAAGTCAGCCAGGATCTTGTTGCTGCCATCAGAGGCAGCAGGACTGGGCCAAAAGAGCTTTCAGGAGTTCACCAGTCAGGCCCTAATTTTGTGTCATGGTTCTGTCCGTGCCAATTGCTGCATCGGCTCCGAATCTCAGTGACCTGAAGGGAGTTTCCCATGGATCCAGCAGCCCCCTGCCTCGTATGAAGCATTGGGAGGATTAAATACAGGCTGATACCTGGCAGATGGAGTATGTCTGTCCTTCCCAAAAGATGGTGCAAGAACTGTCCATTATTAATCACTATAAATTAAATTACAGAGGGAAATGATACTTGCCAACGGGCATCTTTCCTTTGTTTTATTACCTTACAGGAGAACATTAAAACTGAGTGTCATGATATGGAAATGACCAGTGGTCAAACGCCTCCTCCTGTGAGGATGTAAAAATCATACAACTTCTCAGAGAAACAGCCTGATCCTTTCTGAACACAGGCTGCCTTGGGTCGTGAGGGGTAGAGTCACTTTCCAGCCACACAAACAGGTCGATAAAAATGGACGTTTGATCTGCAAATTAAAATTAACCTTCCAATTGATTTTGTTTCCTTTAAAATCCCAAGAAACCTTGAGGAGGTTCAGAAATAGCCTTCTAAGAAGGCTGTTACTGTTATAGAGTGTTTCTTAGAGCAGAAGTCCCGAGCAGTTCAGGTGCACTACCATCGTAATTGTCCTTAAACAAGCCCAAGGCCCTGCTCCACGGGTCACTTACTGTCTTGTCATGTTGTGGGGAAAGAGAGAACCCTCTTCAGGGTTCCAGACAGGGATCCCTCTGTCGTGGGCAGCACAATACAGAGCAAAGCTGTGCTCTCCTCTCAGCAGCTACAGCCCACGCTCCGGCGGTGACCCTCGCTACAGTTAAAGCTGCTGGCACATGGGACATCTGGGCACCTTGGCATTGCTCCTCCATTCCACCCAGCAGAGCGTTCAGCATCTGCAGACCCACAGGAACCACACGTAGGGTCTAAGAAATGGCTATTTTCACCGTGATTTTCAGTGTTTCTCAACATTATAATCCCTCCTCCTCCCCCAAAAACCTATAGGGCAAAGCACCAGGCTCTCAGCAACTGCTGTCATTGCTTGTGTCAGCCAGCTTTGCCTACCTCTGATGTACAGGGCAATCATTACTGCAGATAATGAGAAAAGGAAATTCTGACCTCTATTCTCCCACCCTGAGATTCATTCCAGACCCCTGGGAGGTGACCAAAGAGCAGGACACTGCATCTCTGTGTGGATCTTGAGTAAAGAGCTTTGGGCAGACTTTGGTAGACAGCACTGCTCCCAGAGGCTGGCCCCTTTTGGGGCAAGAGAGTTCATGCAGAACACACACATCAGCTCCACGTGAGCTTTGCTGCCTGCATCATTTCCCAACTTTGTAACTCCACCACAGAAGACAGACTCAGATGTAACGTGCCACAGGACAGACAAGTGATATGGAGAGCTAGACAATTTCCTGCAGGTAAAAAATCTCAGGTAGACCTAAAGGACTGCTCAGCACCTATGACAAACAGGGTCTAGGGGGGTTAGGCTTTTTTTTTCCCTTAGTCAAACTATTGTGATCCATTGGAAGAACACACAAGTCATGCTCCTGTAGGATTATTTTGCAAGCAATGATTGTCAAAACAAGGGTAGAAAAATTGCAGGCTTTGTACCATATTAAACTCAGAACTGAATTTCCAGGTGTCTGGAACAGCTTCTTTGTTTTACACAACAGTTCCATTAATGTTCCAGAGTCTGTGATTATTTGAGCTCTCAACAACATCCTGTTATTCGTTATTTCTCTCCAGGAATGAACAACCATGGTCCTGAGAGCTTTGAGGTTTCAGAGGAAAGTCCAGTCATATCAAAAGCTTCATGACACTGTGTTTGGCAAGTGATTCCTCTGCTGTTTTTTAGAAGAAAACCATTTTCCTAGTCTCTGTTATTCGTTATTGTTACTCATTACAATAGGACATAGCTTTTAGACCAGCAGTTTACACCCAATGCTCTGCACTTCCCAGAGGTCCATGAGCTGTTTTTAGGGATGCAAAACACACCTGCATTTGTATAGGGGATGCAAAGGTGACTGTTTGTTGCCCAGGGGAACCACCTGAATCGCTGGAGTAAGGACAAGCTGGCAATGGGAACTTCAACCAGCAACTTCAGAAGAGATCTGGGGTCCCAAGGCTTGTACTTGTGTTGAAGTGGCTTAGAACCTTCAGGCTCTCTATGAAAACCAGATTAAATCAAGCCCAGGCTTCCTGATCCCTCTTTGCAATCAAACCTCACTTCTCCCTATAGATGTTGCCTAAAAGATTGTCCCTGTCCCAAAGAATCTCAACAGATGACTGAGAAGGAATACAAATTACACACATGAGAAGTGAACACAGAGGAATGACCCAAGTCAAGCAAGCAATGGCCAAGGTTTTTCAAACCCCAGGTGAACATGTGTCTCAAGACAACTCAAGTGATCATGCCCCTGGACTCAGCACTGGTGAAGCCACAGCTTGAGGACTGGGGTCAGTTTTGGGTGCCACAGGATAAGAAGGACATTGAGGGGCTGGAGTGGGTCCAGAGAAGGGCAATGATGCTGATGAGGGGTCTGGGGAACATGGCTTGTGAGGAGTGGCTGAGGGACCTGGGGATGTTTAGTCTGGAGAAGAGGAAGCTGAGGGGAGACTTCTTGCTCTCTCCAACTCTCTGAAAAGATGTTGGACTAAGGTGGGGGTTGATCTCTTCTACCAAGTAACCAGCAATAGGATTAGAGGAAATGGGCTGAAGTTGCACCAGGGTAGGTTTTGTTTGGATATTAGGAAGAATTTCTTTGCTTACAGAGTGGTGAGATACTGGCCCAGGCTGCCCAGGGAGGTGCTGGAGTCCCCATCGCTGGAAGGGTTCAAAAAACGTGTGGATGTGGCCCCTGGGGACATGGTTTAGTGGCCATGGGAGTGTTGGGTTGATGGTTGGACTTGATGACCTCAGAGGTTTTTTCCAACCATAATGATTCAATGATTCAATGATTCTAAGACTGTTCATCTAAGGAACAGAGGACTAATGCCCTGGGAGCCATTTTATCAGACCCCTGCTCTGTGACAACGTGTTTTGCAGCTTCTGCGCTAAGTTCCATAGGTCCCTGCCCTGGTGCTATCTGGACACCAAAGCCTGCTGTAGGAGAAGGGCCTGCAGGTGCACAGCAACCCCTGGACACCAGGCTAAGAGGCTGTTTGCCTCGTTGCAGAAATCCCAGGTTTGGACACGACACCCTTGTTAGAGTGCAGCAATGGCCCAGCTGAGGCCAGCCCCCAAAACCCAGAGCAGCACTCAGACCTTGAACAAGCAGCTCCAGGACCAGGCATTAACACTGAGCAGGGGAGATGACGAAGGTTAGGATGGGAAATAGAAGCACAGTTAATTCTCCAGGGCCTGAGAGCTGGGAAGAGGCAGAGCTTGCCTCAGATCTGCTGAGCTGCAGACCTGTTGAATAGGTTACGGTGCCTCCAGAGGCCTAACCATAAAGAGCTGCTTAAACCAAGACAGAGAGCCTTGCTGGTGCCTCCAGAGATGATCTTAACCCTGAGTTATGAGGCAGCGTGGCCCAGAGGCAATAAAGTGAGGCCATGATAGATGCCTATAGAATACCCTGGACAGCAGAGACACAAAGAGATTTGATTACTCTTATCTCTGCCTGCAGAACAATATATTGCAATTTAATATGGAATAATTACATTCTTTTCTTTTTGTCCTCTGGACACTTAAGGCCTCAGAAAAATAAAAAAATAGCTTGTCTGTCTTGCTCTGTTAATTATTTCAGGGGAGATTAGTATAAGATCTTTCTATAGAGTGACAGAAAGGATGACTGTTTTAAAGCCACTTTGCATCCAGTCATGGGCTAAAATACTTCCATCACCTCCAGCTGCTCAGCACCAGTTCCCACCAGCTCACCACGTGGTCCTTTGGTTGCTGAAACAGAGCATGGACCATCCTCTACACTGGTTGTTACATCAATTGGTAAAAATGGGAACTATTGTCAGCCCCAAGCTAAAGAAAAAGAAGCAATAAGATTTCTAGCCTGTTGTGAAATAATTTATGCAAGTTTTAAATTCAAGATCCTATAAATTAGCATATTTTTCCTTTCCACTACAATTTAGATCCCTGTCACACAGAAATCGTGCAGTTTATGCAGGGGGAACCTATTGCAGGTCTGTTACTAAGCACTTAAGACACAGGTTTGAAAATAAAAGGCCAAATTCAGGTGCAAAACTTCAGAAACCTTTTAACTCCTACCTCTAATTATTTCAATGTGCTGTTTCCTTTAATGCCACTTCCTGCAACATTATTTTTCTTTACTTTTTTTTTTTTTTAATTTGCTGAGCTTTGATTATCATTATAAACACATTTCTATTAAGTACACTGAATTAAAGCCAGCTTTACCTGCTGAGGACCTAACCATTGATCCAAGCCACAGATGCAGCCAGCTGGAAAACCATCAAAGCTAAAACACTCCTGTAGCAAAGTGCCAATCCATAGGAAGGCTTTAAAATAAAAATCTGCACTTACCCAAATGCTCACAACCCCTCACTACACAACCTGTTGGCATCAGCGTTACGTAAAGCTAATGAGAAAAAATTCAAATGTTTGACACCATCCCATTATTTCATATCTGCAGATAACATCAATAAGACAATCTTTAAAAACCAAAACCCGCAGGTTTTTTAAAAAAATTGATTAATATTCTGTGTGGAGTTCTGATTTTTCACTATATTGTATTTACGGTTTTTTATTATCCTGGTACCCTTCAATAACAAAATAATTAATCTTCCCAGAATTACTCTATCACCTGCTTATACTTACGTCCTGAAGGACCTCACCACATCAAATTGTCCAAAATTAGTTCTGAAAATGTCCTGAGTTGCAAACCTTTGACTCCCAAAGCTGACAAGGTGCATACCCTTTACTCCCAAGCTGCACGTTGGTTAGGCCAACAAAACTGATCATGGAAAATTATTCCATTAGCAGGCACTCCAACATGGTCAAATCAAACCATGGGCATTTGTAGTGGCAAACTTTTGTCTGGGTGTGGTAAATCAGGTTTGAAGGGGCGTGGAGCATATCCCACTCCGAATTAAAGGCTGCTGAGAGCACTTCTGAAGATCAGCACCCACCTTTGTCACCTCACCCTAAACAGCAGCTGGTCACCCCTGTAAGTATGGCTGGAGGTCACTGTAGTAGGACCAAGCAGAGTAGGGTCTGATTTGGGGAGGATGTTCCCCCAATAATGCTCCTAGTAATATTTCACATTCCCAAAAGCAGGAAAATGTGGTGAACGAGTCCCTATTATAAATTCCAGGCAGACTTCTGCCCTGTGTATGCAATCCATACCATCAGCAAAGATCAGGAAGCTCATCTAGAAACCTTTCCAGCACGGATGGCTCTGTAAATCTGCTGGGTGATTACTCACAGAAACTCTTTCCCAGTATGCTGGAGTTTATCAGTTTGCTGGTCGGTGCTTCATTCACTTCCACTCTTCCAGCCCATTCCCAGGAGCCAGCATTGTCAGAGGAACACACAGAACATTCCATGGCTCAGATCTCAGTAAAGCTTGCTTAAATCTTTTTATGAGGAAAGCAAATGTGCGTGGTCAGCTAGACCTATGGGCTGAGTGGGTTTTGCCTCGGGAAAAAGATAGGCTTTATTACAACCTAACACATACAGAGAGTGAGAAAATGCTTCAGGAGTCTTAAAAGCCTGGGAGGAGTTCAGTGGGTTTCCAAGAGAATACCACATTCCTGTGAAAGTCCCAGATCTTCCTGAAGCAAAAAATTCCCACTGTAGCCAGAGGCCTTGATCAAAATTGGTATTGAAATACAGCTCCCAGGCGTCTGTCTGGAGCCTGTCCTCCCCTGGGAGGAGGGGGTAGGAGTTTCCCTTGGAAGAAGCCTGCAGGGATTTGATCCCTGTAGGTAGAGGCTCATTGATGCTCTTTTGCTAACAATTGCATTTCTTCCGTGAGCTGCATTCGCTAGCTGGGTGGGGCATTTGGCTACCGTAGTGCTGGGGGGAGTCGCCTGTGAAACAAAAAAGTCGGTTTCTATCACCAAAGAGGAAGGTGGGGTGGGGAAAGGGAGGGTGTTTGTGGGTGCAGGGGCTCCTGTCTTCTTCTGCCCTCCTCCCTGTGCACACACACACCTGCAGAGAGCACACGGATAACATTAGAGGTCTGGCACGAAGGCTCTAGGAGAGATGCTGCTGCTTAGAGGAAGACGTTGACTGCCAGATACATTCAAATGACATAAAAGCAAGAAACTGGAGGGTGGAAGGGGCACATCCCTCCTGCAGCCTATCGCCTGCTCGGGCTGCACCTCACACACACACACACACACACACACACACACACACGGACCCACCTTGTCATTCAGGTTCTGCAGCGCCTCCTTCCCAGTGGCACTCCTGATCTCCACCTTTCTCCCGAAATCAACAGATGGTTCCCCTCCCTTCCCACTCTGCCTGGAGTAGACGGACGGAGCATCCGGACCCAGGTGGGCAACGTCCTTCTGCTTGGCCACCACTTTGTTAGATCCGCGGCCCACCGAGAGGGAGTCGAAGTCGATGGTCTTGTTCTCCAGGGAGCCTTCCACCGGGCAGAACATGCCACAGAATTTCTGCCGGGGCTTGGGACTGCCCGAGCCCAGGTTTTTGAAGAAGGCTGGCACTTCTTCTTCTTCACCTTGCCGGCCAGACTGCTTCCTCTCAGCCATGGCTTGGGTGGTCTCCCTGCCAAGGGAAAATAATAACAGCGGTAACCGGGAGGATCCTTCACACACACACACGGAAAGAGGAGAGGAAAAAAAATGCGGGAGAGCTGGCTCTGGGTCCTAGAGATACGGGCACATCAGTGGGAAAGGGCTGTGCCGGGCAGCTCCCCTGCCCCCATCGGCACCGTGCAGCCTGTGGCTCGCCCGCTTCCCTTGAACGCAGTGCAAAGTTGAGGGAAGGTTGGGGCAGATCCTGCTGCAATCAAGGGAGGAGGTTTCAAGTTCCCAGCAGCCAGATGGGGAGGGAGGGAAAAGGAGAGAGAGGGGAAAAAAAAAAAACCT
>NW_008619696.1:118584-126991 GCF_000691845.1 Merops nubicus | reverse complement strand
ACCAAATCACCTCTTCACTAGCCTTCTCTCCTTTTTCTCCTTCCTGTTTTGAGGAACGTGCATTCTTGGTTGAAACCACAACATGCTTCCAGAAATACAGGTTGTGTCAGAAATGACACTGAAAGGCACGTTAACAAGGGTCTCCTAAGTCAAGACACAGATGAGTATCACCAGGAGGATGATGGTTGTTGTTACAACCCGATATATAAAATATGAACTGCAAAACATTGTCGCGGTTCTTCTGCTTTCAGTTTGAACATGTAACTCTATCATTTAAGGGCATAATACTGGGATGTAAAATTAGGGCCAGCTATACTGAAGTATGAGGTTTTAATCACCTTTTCAGCCTTTGTTTCTGTGCCTCCTCTATATTTTGTAGAGGATAATAATGGCAGGGGTGAGGTTTTTTGTTTGTTTAGTTTTTTTTTTTTCTTAAAAAAAGCAGGATATATGGGCTGATTGAAAAAGTAAAGATAACAGAAAATAGTAGATTACGATGTAAAACACTCTTGCATCCATTCTGATGGCTGAGAAAGTCATCTAGTCCTTCTCTAAGCCTGTGCAGATTTATTCTCTCATCTTTATTTTCCCCTGATTAAAATTCAATATCATTCTTTTCCATAAGAGGTTATTCTCCACTGTTTTACTAAAAACAATCCACTTTTCATATCAAGCCTGCATAGAAGCTTATTACATACAGCTTGTTCATTTGGACATGAGTTGTTAAATCTTCCAGGTGCTTTATGGAGGATTTAACCATCCAATTCAAATGAATGCTCTTTTACAAAGAGGTTTACTTACCATTGCTGCTACGTTCCTTTGCCTAATTGTTTAAATTGCCCTAACCCTTAAAATGTAATATGGAATTACTGTGCCAGCAACACAGACACTGAGCAAGAGTCTATGATTGTAAGTGTGTAGTAACACTCTCCCAGCCACCAGTTATTTGCAGTTTAGGGACTCCCTATGCCAGCAGTGATGTCTGTTTCGTGATGAATGCTTGCTCCATGAATTTATCTGATTGGTTTTGCAGTTTTAACTTTGAGGCCATAAAGTCTTGCAGCAAAGAAATTCCGTGGTTTGATGTGTTGGTTGCATCTACACTAACAAAACGATGCACTGGAAGGACTCTTATATGTGTAAACTTGTCATGCATCCATGTTTTGGGGCATGTAGTGGCTGTTTGCAGTGGTTTTCCTGCTAAAGCCTTGAGGCATTAAGTTCAGGTTCTTGTCTTTTGAGGGGCAGGGGAAGTTGTCTTGTTTCTGTATCTGTTATACCTGAAAATTTCATTCCTGACTGGTGATTAGTTGACATCAAGTTAAATGGATGGATGTGTTGCAGGATGCAGGTAGAAACAGGACCATCTTTTCCTACACTCATTAATCACACTGACTTTCATCTACCATTTCATCATGTCTTAAATCAATGAGAGCCCTAATGTACTTCTGCAGATCTCTGCAGCTCTTTCATAACTAACCCATGGCAAATTTTAAGCTTTGTCTAGTTCAGCACTCAGTGAAACTGAAATAAGGAGGAAATTGCCTGTGGAAAGGGATGGCAACAGGGCAGTGGAAGCGTTACATCGTGTCTTCAGAGATAAGGTTATATTTTCAAGTTTTTCCTTGGCTTTCTGTGTCAGATTGGATGAGTTACTTAATCTCCGTGCCTCAGTTCCCACCAGTAAAATGGAGTTGTTAATACCTGTCTTATCTGCTTTGGCTATAAACTTTTCATGGCTATAGAGATGTACGGCTGTGTCAGTGTAGAGCCCACAACAGTGAAAGCTCAGCCTTGGGCTGGGCTTTTCACCACCTGCCCTCATAAAAATAATTTCCTTAACTGAAACTAGAATTTAACTCTCTTTTGAGAACATATCACTCACCCTTTCTTCACTATTTCTGCCTTTGCAAGGGAGCCCCACAGACAAGCCACTCAAATTCCTTTCATGCACCAGCTTCTTTCCGAGAAGTTGTTAGGCTGAAGCTGTTTAAAGCCTGGAACCCAGAGCTGAGTGATCTGGCTGAGCTTTGCCTAATGTCAAATTACTTAGCTTGGGGGTTTGAGTCGAGAAGGTTTTTCCTTTGACCTGAGCAAGAGCTGAATTTCTTATCCATAAAGAAAACACTCAAACTGCTCCTTATGGGTAAGTCTGGTGGGTATCACTGCCAAGAAACATGTTCAGACTTCAGGAGCTCTAATACTCCTGAAAAATGATCTGTGGCACTAAAAAAATCCTTAGCATAACCTAAATGTTACCATCCAACCTCTTTCATATAAGCATATGAACATGCTTCTACTGATTATGCTCTAATTTTCCTTAGAAAAGAATACAGAAGAACCTTATATAAATTTAATTTCTAAATATCTTTCTCAGATGCTTTTTCTTTGTGTGTTTCTTCATGTTTCATCACAAGTAGAAGAGGTTCCTTGGGTTTTTTTTTTCCTCATCTGGGAAAGTCTGTTCATCTCTTGCGTAGAGAGCTTGTTCTGATCATTTACTATAGGACACTTGTTCTTGAGTTGGTCCCAGGGTGGTACAAGTGGACCACTTTGCTAGTGAACTCTTGTTGATCTGCAGATATTGGCTTTTTATTGTTGTTCATTTTTTTTTTTCCAACTGGAAAAAAAAACCCTGAAGGTTCTCTAAAGGTAGAAGTATTGGGAGGCACCAGTGATTGTCACAATAGTGGTACTGTGTCTTTCTCTTGTTGAATGTGTGGATTTCAGATTATTGGAAAATTCTGTCATGTCAGTTGTGCTAGGGTTTTTGTTTTGTTTTGTTTTGTTTTTTTCCTTTTTCATATGTCAAGTTAATTTGTCTGTAGCCATTTATTTTCAAGAAGTGCTTTATGTATATATAATCTGTATCTGTTAAAAAATTAATTTACTTGTTCAGGTAACTTTGCAACAGTCTTCAGTAGTGGAAGACTGATTCTTAGCTTAACATACCAGAACTGCAGACTACATTTATGTATTAAATTAGAAGATCAATGGAGCCAAAACCTATTTGGAGTTGGAAGACTTGGTATGACTTTTGAGTGACTTGATTAAACATATTCCATCCAAGAATTTGTACGATCCTATGGAAAGCTTTAAAGTAAAATTAAGGAGAAGTTAGGTTTTTCTTTAGTTTTAAGACTTGGTTTTAAATAGGGTTCTTGGTTTCTGTGTCCCAAAGAAAACAGTGATGTGTTACAGAAAGGATTTCAAGTGAGTCTTTGAAGTGGTGGACATTCCACTTCTGAAAAATATGTGGACTTAACCTATTCTTTGTGGAGAAAGATTATAAATATATTAGTGAATTAATTGATATGTGTTGTCCCAGCACTACTCTTCCCTTTACACTCATCCTGAACCAGGAGGCACTGGCAGATTTCAAGCTGTGACTACCTAATTCTGCAAATAGTAAATAAATTCACTTTCAAGCATTTGTAGGATGAATTTCACTTCTCAGTCTCTTAGATTGTAACTAATATTTGCTTTAACCAAGCAAGGGGTTTCTGCATGTTAATCAGAGGTGGTTTCTAGTCCCTGGGAGATTTGCATGGTTTTCCATGTGACTTCCTTCATGAAGTATGGGATCTGAGATCCATGTTATGTATTTGAGCCTTAATTTTTACATGCCCTGTCAGCAGAACTGCTGGGCAGTAACCTGGCACTTCAGCTGGACTCCCTTTCTGCCCTGGTGTGGTTTTAGGGAAGAATTTCAGTCCCACCAGTAGCTGGCACTGCTGAGGCTGGTGGCTGTCACTGTAGCCCTTGGATTTCCCTCTTTGTGGAAAAAAATCATCTTGCCAAGAGTTGCAAAATGTTGTGGACTGGGGTCAAGTTTCAGCTGGACATGCCAAAATAAAGGATTTATGTAGACTGGGAAGAATTATGACTTGGAAAGGGAAGATAAGTATTAAAAGTCTCAAATGGGGTGATGGGGAGAAAAGTATTTAAACACTGATGTAAACTTTCATTGACTCCAACAGGAACTAATTGGCAGGGTCTTTTATGTGACTTTTGGGGTTAGATTTCCAGCTGCCACAAACTGACAGAGCTCCACTGAGCAAGATCTACTGACTTAGAGTAACTAGGAGTTGGGCCCCATGTGCTTTGCAGAAGACTTGACATCTTTCTTTTTATACATAAGTTTCTGGATCTAATAGGGGAAAAAATGTATTAGTTATAGCCCTTACTGCATTCATTAACTGCAGCCTGTTGATGCCCAGTTTTACTCTGTCTGAGGTCGGAACTCTTAAATAGCTCTTGGGAATAAGGTTACATTTACGTTTTAATTTTCTAGTTATTTTTTCCTGTATTTGAAATAAATAGATGACCTATCTCCTTGCTCTTTAGTCAGAATTCAAGTAGACCGATAAATTTAGCATAATGTATTAACAAACCTAAACTTGTGACCTCCTAGGTTGCCGACAGGGTGTGTAAACAAGCTATATAAATTACATCCCAACTTTAACTCACTGGAAGATGGTGATAGGAGAAACCAAACTTGATGTGTTTTGTTTTGTGGGTTTTTTGGGTGTTTGTTTGTTTGTTTTTCTACTGCTTTAAGCTGGAAGTTTCTCAGTTTTTGCAAAGGCTGTTATTATTATTATTCATGCAAAAGCAGTTTATATTTTTAACCTAGAGCAATGTGGTTCCAACATATAGCTCTGGGACTCCTCTTAGACTGGGTTCAGATCTCCCTGCTGTTTGCTGAGAGTTGCAGCTGTATCTGTGGGCAGTAAGTTGCTCTGTTTGCCATGAGATTGATTAAAATCTGTGGTTAACGAGAGCTTACATCATCCATACAGGTCTTAAAAGTGCAACTGCAGAGTCTTGTTACATGATGCCTCACAGCTGGCTAGATCACTACTTTATGTGGACTTTGAGGTCTTCTCTCATCTTTGGTCTCATTCTTCTCAGAAGAATTTGAAAGCTGTGTCAGTTCTCCACCCCCAAACCTCAGAGAAAGAACAGGTTACTTTCTGAAGGTCCCCTAATTTAAAATCACCCTTTCTAGCAATATTTTTTATTGTAAGGTACAATCTGAACTTTTCCGTTGGTGTGAGTCTGGGATGCAATTATTGAACTTCACATTCTTTCTTCTCTATCTTATCTGTAGATACATTACAACCACGCATAGTAGAATGTCCAGCAACAAAAAAGATGTAGTTATTCTTGCAGTGACAAAACAGCACAAAGATTTTGATCCATTGGAAAAAAGAAAATAAATTGTGTTGTTCACATTGGTGTGGTTGAGTAAAAGCAATGTGAATGAACATGGGTGAAGCTGCAGGTCCAATTCCAGGAGGCATAACTTTATCCTATTTACATGAAGATAAGAAGTTACCTTTGCCAGAATGATTTCTGCTACAGTTATGGATGTCTACTGAGCAGACATCATAGCAGAAAATCCCTAGGAAAAAAATCTGGTTAATTTCCAGTAAAAATATCATAGTCACTGTTTAAGAAAAATAAAACACCTTAAATCAAAATGTCCTTCAAAGTGCAGAAACCGAGCCTGAATATACCATGGACCTGTATTAATCTGACTGTACTAATCATTGCCTTGTTTTCCCATTAAACTCTCTGCAAGTTATTACAGGGTTGATTGTACATGGTGTATTGGCAATTTGGGCTGAGGATTAGATTTAAGCAGATATTATGAAAATACAGTCTATAACAACAGGGGGAAAACAAGCTCTGTTAATGAAAATGAGCCATGTATACAGTGAGCTTGTGATTTGGACAGGAGACAACGCTGGGCTCCAGGTTGCAAAATCACAAAACATGACAATTTGGAGGAAAGAAGAGTTCTGCTTTCCCACCCCCCCAGTTTGTTCTTATAATACATAGCAGCAGTCAGACCACACAGGAAGTTTGTACAAATCTGCATGGTGAAAGTGGAGTGGGAAAGCAGAATGGGTTCAGCAACAAAGGGATGGGCATTTTTTCTTTCTTCAGCAGCTGGAGCTGAGTGTGGTACTAGTGAACAAAATCAGCTTTGCAGGGGGAAAGTATATATGACAGTTTTTTAAGATGTGATGGTCTGGAACAGAGCAGTTACCTATATATGGTATCTTTGTATTGTCTCAGTAATAGCAGCCAACTTTGAATTCCTTGAGGAAGATGATAAAAAATGTGCTTTAACTGAGGGGTTCCAGCAGTAGTTAGCTAATAATTTCAGACTTAGAAGGACTTCCTTATGAGGAGTGTTTAACTACAGAGGCAAAGAGTTGTACAGAATAACAAGCACTTCTCAGAAATTGTTATTTAGGCTTTTGTTGTTTGAATTATGTCATAACACAAAGGAAGAAAAAAAATGTTGTGAGAGATTTGAAACCAATAACCCACATGACAATTAGCTCGCAGGAGAGTGTGCCAGTAGATACCATGGGGGTCAAATACTTAGAACTGGGTAAAAAAAAAATAGTTTTTAGGAATGATGAGCACATCTACAATTTGGATTAAAATGGATGGGGAAGGATGTAAGTCCTCACGCTTTGGCCAGCTACTATCTGAGGCTGAGAAGAAACTTTCCTTATTTAGTAATATATCCTTATCTGTGTAGGCTTTTTGTACATCCTGAAAATGGAAGGTCATATTAAACAAACTCCTGTCTGATCCCATGAGACAATTCCTGTGCTATATAAGAGTGTTAAAACCCTACTAATTGAATTTTCTTGCCTAATGCTGAAATCTAACAGCATTTACTCTATTGATGCAATGGATGAGTCAAAAGAATAAATCTTTCAAGCCTTGTGTTACTAACGAACGTACTTTTATTTAACAGTGTTATATATGGTATTTTAACCACTTTCTGGGCAAATGAGTTCCACAGGGTCATTTTGCATTTCATTAAAATAATTATCCACCACCATTTGAACTTTGTGTACTCTCATGTAGGTAAATGGTATACTTTAGCAAGACAGCATGCCTCCTCAAATTGCTATGGGAAAGATTTGCGTTAGGAAAATGTAGACATCCTCCTCCTCCTTCCCCTGATAAAAACCTCTGTACACAATAGCTCCACTGCCACATGTCATGGGGACATCGTGCAAATTGCAGAGTTACAAATTTGTCAGCTTAACCAAATGTCTGAAAGAATAATGTCATATTAGTTATATTTCAGCTGTAAGCCTGGCCTGTTTTAACCTTGATTTGTGTGGCAGCTAGCCATACCAACAGCTTGTGGAGGGTTGATTATAAACAACTTTGTTTCAATGTAACAAGATTCTCATTTAATTCCTGGGAGCTTGACGTGATGGTGATCAAAGATAAATTCAGACATATCCCTGAGGTAAAGGTTTAGATTAGGCTGACCAGAAAAGGCAGGGTCTTGAAGATTTCAAGACCATAAGATCTTTTGTGTGTTGTAATTCAGACTTTCTGAAGTTGGATAGTGCACCTGAAAATACATAGGTGGAGAACTGCATCATGTGCATAGCAAGCCTTGATATAATTTGGCCCAGTTTTGATTTTCATTTCATTCTAATTTTGCATGGAAGGATATGTATGTTGAACTGAGATTTATTTATTATTTTTTTTTTAGATTTATTTAGAAAAACTTTATTCATTTGCGTAGGCAAGTTACTCTTCCTTTACATCATCTTTCCACATTAGGGATGAAAAATTTATTCTGGAAGAGTTGGAACCCTTCAAATCTGTTTTCTGTGCTTTGGTTTTATATGTGTGTCTTGCCTGGATCCTCCTGTGCTGAATCAGATGCAGAATTCAGATTTGGGGAGAGATGTCATCCTGCTTTGGCTTTTTTTGATATTTCTGGTGGTATCAATGTTTTATTTGTGGCTTTATTTGTGTTGTTCCGGGGTTTTTTTGTACCTTTACTCTTTTTCTCTTTATTAATACTTTTCTTTGGTTTAGTTTTGGTTTTATTTTGGTTTGGGTTGTTTTTATTTGTTTGCTTTTGTTATTGTTTTTGTGTTTGGGTTTTTTTGAGGATTAAAAGTATCCTTGTCTAAAGCTGTGTACCTGAGAAGCTCTCTGTCTTCACTTGACAGACCATTTTCAGGAGGCTTAAGACAATTTAGTATTTTTGAGATTACCAGCTCCTCACCAAGCATCTCAGAAGCTGGGCAAAAAGTTTAAAAAAGGTAGGAGGAATTAAGATAATATTTATATATGACTATACTTACACACTTGCTTCTGAAAGAGGGAGGGAAGGGACTACGATGTTCACTTTACTTTGAAATCAGCAATAGTCGATTTAGGTCTGTAAATGTCAAATTTGAAGGGTTTGGTTACACGAGCATCAAAAGCTGTGTTGAACCTTTGAGTGGTTCTTAGGCTTGTGATGAACGGAATCAAATTGCAGGAATGATCCTTAATTACACTGATAAACGCCTGCTGCCTTGCAGTTTTATGTTCATTCTTTCCAAGTAGCTGATTTGGAACA
>NW_008619696.1:374-118553 GCF_000691845.1 Merops nubicus | reverse complement strand
CTTTCCCTTCTGTAGAAAAAGTACAACTGTTGCCTTCAACCAGAATCAAACCTATATACAAATATGGTTGGTAGGGCTGAGAAAAAATTTGGTTATTCCTCTTTCTCCGTTGTGGTTTGTTGGTTTTGTTTCAGGTTTTTACCCATCTTGTGCACGGGTTTTCTTAGTTGTTTCAGAGGGCAACGATATAAATTGTGAAATTCAGTTTTTTGTGAGGCATTGTCAATGGCAAGAGCTGGAAAACAGGAGTAATATCCTAAGGTACTTTATTAGGAGTTTGATAATTGTATCACAGGTCAATGTGGTGTTGCCCATCATCGTGGTGTTGGGAAGTCTTTAGGACTAAAGATAATGAACCTAGTGCTACCAGTTTTCATAGTTAATAATTTTTCAAAGAGTCACGGGAATTTTTATGTGAATGTGGATTTCTAGTCTATAAACACACAGGGAAAAGGCACAGATGATGCCATGCACACAAAGACTTCTAGGTTCAATAAACTTGTCTTCAGTCAGAAGGTAAAAATACACAAATTTTGTAGGATTTTTTTATATATACATAAAATAATGTAGTGGTGTTTTCTTTACCACTAAGATTACATTCTTAGGACATGCTTTAAGACCTCCATTTCTTTTTTGCTTGTCAGTTCATGAGTTTCTGAAACGGGAACTACACAAAGATTTCTGACCTCACAAGGTAACAGAAATTCCTCTTCTAAATTCCACATGAGCTTCAGATCAAACATTCACTTCTGCTTCAGCTGTGGTATTTCCCTCTCAATCTGAACTACTTGTGATATAAATGTTTCTTGACGCCAGTGGAAGCATCAGTCTTGTTTCCGGGCTAAATTTTCACGGTTCTCTTAAATGCATATTATAGAAACCAAGTAAAACTCTTCCCTAACATCCACACAAGACATCAGCTTGTGAAGGTTTCTAATAGTGTGCTTCAGGGAAAGATTTTTAAGTAATTTAAAGTAGTTTAACTCTAGTTGGTTTGGGGTTTGAGTGTTTTTTTTTATATTCTCACACTTATGGCATGCTATTTTTAAGACTTTGTACCAGGACTAATCAATCTTAGCTGCATGTCCCCAGATTACGTGTGAAGACAATGTATTTATGTTTTTATTTGTTGAAGAAGATACTAAGCCAAACCAAAGGCTTAATAATCATTGACTGCTGGGTGGGGATCTTTTTGTTTAGCTGTGTTTGTCCTGGAGACTGTTAGGCTGAACTGTTTGTTTTAAGGAAAAAAAACGAAAATGAGCAGTTTATAGCCAAGTTTTCAAATGATCCTGTATCCCAGTGGCACTCCGAGACAGGAAAAGTGATGGCTAGTGCTTCAAAAATCCTTTGTGCTCTCATTTTTTGGAATTTGAGCTCCTAAGAGAGTCTGGCCTTTTGCCTGCGTTCTCAGATTAGCCTGAGCACTGGTTTTTGTTTTTTTTTTTTTTCCTCCAAGCTGCACAGTCTAAAATTAAGACAGTGGTTGGGAAGTTTTTAAAACACTTCCAGTTAATGGATCTCCTTCAAGGTACTGGACACCTTTAACTGTTCTTGACTTCAAAGACTGATGATTGAGTTCCATACCGGCATTCAAACCAGGAGGAGACTCCCAGTTTGGGGAGGTAGGCTTTCATTAGGTTTTGAACCTCTCTTGCCATTTCTTCCCTGTGAATCTCAGTTGTCTCTATTACTGTGTTTAACTTTGCTGTGAACTTTTGTTTGGCAAAGGACCGTATTTGCTTGTTGGGGCAGCCTGAGTTTTACTGCTTTGCTTGAATTTCCTGGTGTTCTCCAAAATCACAGTGACTTACTTGGGAATCTTGCCAGTGTTTGAGACTTCAAATAGTGATAGTAAGATTTGTGTGTTCATTTGAGGCTTACATAAGGATAAAGCTAATATTTGTGGGCATGACTAAATGGGTTTGGTATTTTGAGGAGGAGGGATGTATCTAGCTTGTGAGTTATGGTGCCTTGTGGGGATTCTTATGAAGTGTAGCAGCAACTGAACAGGTTATCTGGGAGAGGGAGAGTTTAATGCAAGTCAGCAAGTGCTGCTACTCATAAATCAGTAGATTAGTGCCTGCCTCACACCTTTTAATCAAAATAGCAGAGAACAACAATCTTATCAGCATACATATTGGGTAAACAAGTGTTGTATTCATATACAAAGTAGATTTTTATCATTCTGCTTCACCATCTGACTGTGCAGAGAAGCACTTTCAGGAGATGAGTTAATATATGTTTGACAGCAGTTGCAGCAAAAAAAAAAAAAAAAAAAGAATGCTAACATGAAGCAGAACATTGGGGTGTGGGAGTGAATGTCTACATCTGAACTTTTGAATTGTGTAAGTGTAAAAGCCTGCTGCTTCCTCTCTTCAACTAGTAACAGCCTGGTTGTAAATTTTATGAACACCTGGACCAAAAAAAAGTTGCATGTTCTAAGTCTTCCAGTTCATAAAGAGAAATTAAACTGATGCACCAATTAGCAGGCTGATCACATGATGTTCTTCTGCAGCTAGACTGTTTTGATTGGTAGGTGGGAAGTGTGGGGCCAAAGAAATAAAAGGAGGCTGAAAAGATGTGTTTCTAGAAAGAAATGCTCTTGTAGAGGAGGAGAAGAAGACAGCTTAGAAAGATGATGATGAAGATCACAACCAAAAGAAAGATTTGGGAAGTGAAGCAAGTCTTGCAGATGAGGGAGATAGATAGAGGTGAATGTGAGGGATGCCTGGAGACCTTGGCCAGTGATGTGCAAGATGAGTAAGTGCAAGCAGTGGCACAGTGTAGACCAACACAATGTCCTACCCAACCTTCCCAGCCCAGGGATGTGGACAGTGTGAAGACAGCATGAATGTAGTATGTGAGGTGATCAGGTAACATAAAACTGAATGTCCTTAGTCCCTTCCTTGCACTGTCATGAACATCATGAGATATTCAAGCATATACAAAGGCACTCCTTAGGTGGTGGTATGAAGCACTTCTCAAAGCACAAAACAAATTCTGGCTCCAAATAAACATGTCATATCTACATATGCATACACACGATATGCAGGTTCAAAGGTGATGTGAATTTACAGGCATTCCAAGAATAGTATTTATAGTAGGTTGTGGGACTGTAAGCATCAATGTAATCCTGTGTATTTTCCAAGGGAGATAGTGGTTGCCATTTCAATGTCCGTCCACTTCCAAAAAGCACAAATAAGCTTGAAACATTTTGAATTAAACGGTACTCTGTGAAAAGTGGGTAGGATTCATTACACACACTCCTAATTAGAATTGAATATAAATTATTTTACATAGTATTAAATAACGTATTTTGTTTTGAACTGTCAAACCTCACTCTAATCACCTCTCAGCTTTCTTAGCTACTCTGGGGTACAAGAGTAGCTAGCCCCCCTCTCTTTTTCCTCAAATACGCTAGCAAGGAAGGGTTGTTAGCTGTGGGAAGAGGGCCCTCAGAGAAGAGAGTAAGTCAGTGACATAATTAGTTTCCTCTTGAAAATGTGTATGAGTCAAGATGGTTTCATCTGTTAGTGAGTACAGTGATAAACTTTCCATGCTTTGATTAGGAGTCTTTTGGTTAAAATTATTTGGTATACAATTTGAAGCTAATACATTTTAAGGAAAAATTTGGATAAATATGATATCTGTACTTCCTAAAAAGTGAGCCCTTATTAAAAGTGAAGGAAATTATAATAAACTATTTTAAGTGGCTTTTTGCCCAGGAAAGACATGGAAAAATAGGTGTAAACCCCTGGTCTGTGTCTTGATGCTGGAATGAAGAACAACTGGCATAGTTATTATTTTAATATCTTCCTAGATAGAGCTAATAAGCCGTTTTCCACCTGGCTTTCTCAGGGCTTTGAAACATGTAGCATAGATGCCTCTCCTTCAGCAGGTCCTCCTTATAGCCTTCACCACTGATGGTTTGGAAAGTTAGAGGGGAATTCCCTCTTCTCCTATCCCCATCACCTCACCATCCTTAGACCTTCGCCTTCTCCAAACATTAAATGAAATTAATGTTAATTCTGAGAAGAATGCAGGTGTCAGACTCCTAAATCTCATCATTTAGGGTAGCTTGCACATACAGTAGCTGTATTAGCCCAAACAGAGGAATGAGATCAATCTTAGAAACTTAGGAACCAAGCAAAACCATTTGGACTCCAGTCATACACAGGGAGCTCCCAAACTGTCTTATAAAAAGGACAGTCACAAGTTGTTATAGTGTCAGATACTTGGAGGTGAAAGAAGTTGGGTCATCCATACTGAAATTCCAGTGGTGATGGAGACACCCAGCTCCAAACCCATGCTGCCATTAAAAGCAGACCAACATTGGCTCTGAGCCTACTAAGCCTAGGTTAAATAATAGATATGCATATGTCTGCCTAACAAGAGACCTTTTAAATTAGGTCAGTTGAAGCTACCCTGTAACCACACCATGGCTCCAGTGCAATGTTAGTTGGGGTTGGCTTTTTCTTTGTGCAAGTCTCTGTTTTAGACGTTTGTACTCACGTGATAGCTGCATTTGACTGTAATTTCTTTCTGTCAAATGAATACACAAATACAAGAACAATTTAATTTACATGGTTGGTTTGGTTTGGGCTTTTTGTTGTGATATACAATGATTTTTAGAGAGGTGACCAAGTGGGCAGCAGCCCCACAAAGTTCAGTGTGACTTTAAAAATCTGCCAGTAACTCCAGAACATACCTGAGCAGTTTTCCAAGGTTCAGCTAAAATATATATATATGTACTCTTATCCATTTTCAGGTAGATTTGGTACATTAAGATCTAAATGAGCTAGATCCAGCTCATGAAGGACTAAAGGACTGGGTGTATCTTCAGTATCTGTTCTGCAGCTGTTTATCTGTTAAAGGAGTTTGGCAGAGATGATGTCCGGGTAGATGTATTATTAAAGTGGGGGCCACCAGCATTTGCACTGAGGTACACCACTCAGAGGAGCACATGTAGGAAACTATGTGCTGCACACAAGGAGTTTTTCCATCAGTGTATGAAATTGATGCAGGTGTGAAGTTTTTGAAGTTTCTTGCATTAATGCATGTGGGGTGTATTTATTAATGCAATGGGGATGTCACGTGTCCTTTCCACTGATTGCTGGCTGAAAATAAAAAATAAATATTTGCTCTCTCAACTGCTGGGTTCACAAAATGCTTCACTTGACAAGTCACACCAAATGCATAGCACAGTTATCTTCTGTCGGGGTTAATTGATAGAGAACTCTTCAGAAACAAAAATAGACTTACTGTTTCTCCTTTGTACAGAGACAACAGGAGGGGAAGAAAATCTTTCTGAAGAATCTCACTGAATTGATGAGGTTATACAAATTGTTAGCAGACACAACATATGGATTAATATGCCTAAAATGTGTTGTAAAACCCAGCAATTTACACGTGCATATTTGGGATACCCAACATACATTCCAGAGGATACTTGTAATGAAACCCCTGTTCACACTCTCCCTTACCCCTTTTTCCCCTGGGCTCTGCTGTGCTGTTGAGTTGAAGTCTTTTTTCATCACATCTTGATTAATACAAGGTGCTAAAAGCAAATTGGTGATAACTGCTGGTCATGACAGCTATTGTGCAAGCTCTTGCCAATGGCTATGCTGGTTCTTTCCTGTTCTTACCTGCAGCAGCCTTCGTATTTTAATCATGGGCCCAGAGCAGAAACTGGCAATTAGATTGAGCCTTGTGGTTGTCTTTGAATAAATGTTCTTTAGCAGATAGATTTAGTGCCTCACTGCTTTATTCCCCTGGTTTCTATGTGCAATATACCTTCCATATACACTAAAATGAATGAAGTATATTCCTGGGGAAAAAAAAAAAAATCTATCCAATCGCACACCAGATACAGTGGCTACTCTGCTGAACTCAAGAAAGAAATGAGAGGGCTTGATGAATGCCTTGAGGCCAAAACAATGATTCTCTTGCTGCTTTCTCTTGGAAAAAGAAATGTATGATGGAAAATCTGAGTTATTCCAATTTAAACAGTATAGAGGATTGTGGTAAAAGAGGCAGAGTCACTTCTTTTATCGTGTCTACATTTGATCAATGTTTCTTTAACAGTTTTGTCCCAAGTGGGGTAAAGGAAACTGGGATCTTCTGTGTAACTGGCTACAAATTATTGATAAATGGGGCAGGATCTGTGAGGATGCAGAGTGGGTTATTCCACTGAGTCATGAGAGCTCTGGGGGACGCGGGAGCAAAGGCAGCTCTGTTGTGCTTCAAAGGATGATTGCATAGTCAGAAACATAAAAATCACAGAAAATTTGCACATAATTATATCTGTTGGCCTTGAGTGGGCTGTGTAAGGGAAAGATTATAAAGTCTGGAGTTTGGTTATGTATAAGAAAAGTCTAGTCCAAGGCAGGGAGGGACAGCACATCATCTTGCATCAGACATGATTTTTTAGGCTTCTGATTCTTGTTTTCAAAGAAGCTTCTTAGTTATCTTTTTTAGTGGAATTGACACTATATAAGATGCTCATATACTGGGACAAGCGAGGTTTTTTGTTTCTTATTTTTACGTCTTCGTTCCATCAAACTACTTTAAAGAAAAAACATGAGGAGAAAAAACCCTAAGCCATAATAAAGAAAAAAAAAAAAACAAAAACAAAACAAAACCAAAAAACAGAGGAAGAACTTGATCTAGCATATTTCAGCAGTTGTCCTGTCTGGCCCTG
Organism: Merops nubicus; assembly: GCF_000691845.1. NCBI lineage: Eukaryota > Metazoa > Chordata > Aves > Coraciiformes > Meropidae > Merops > Merops nubicus. Next base: position 111,850 of record NW_008619696.1, on the reverse strand, counting down.
GGTGCACACACAGCTGTGAGTTGCTGACCGAAAACATAACATTGGGGATTGGAGGTGGACAACAGGATTTGTTGTGCTTGGCAGCACATATGCATGCTCTGACAGGAGCTCTTCTGTGAGAGCATGTGGCTGGAGGAAGCAAAAGAGAAAGGGAATAGTTGTTGCCATGATATGAATGAGTGTAATTAGGTGCCTTGCCCAAGGTGACATGGAAATGGTCTGTCAAAAATGAAAATGGTAATCCAGGTCTTGTGGAGGAAAGCCTCCTGCAATAAACACAAAGTTATCCTTGCTCTTCTAGGGGCTGCTTTCCAGCTAAGCCCTCTCCTCCAGGGCCATGGGCTTTGGTTTTACCTCTAGTAAAATAATGATTGAAAAAAAGAGGTGCTTGGGCAAAAAGGATTAGTAACTCTAAGCTTTCAACCATGGGCAGTGAGTAGAACAAATACTTCTTACTGGCAGTTTGTTCAAAGGTCTGTCTTAGGTTGTGGGGGTTTTTCTGGTCTTTTTACTATTAATTAATTTTGTAATTAATACTTGAATTTCTTTAGAATGGAAAAGACTCCTATGCAATGCAAACTCCAGCAATTTTGGACTGAATAAAATGGAGGCAGCATTTGCCTGTGCTTCACCTGCAATTACAATGCAACTCTCTTGTTTTGTTTGAATTTCCTTTGTCATTATGAAACACAACAGGCTGACGGCTTGATATTAAAAGCAATTGTGTTTCCATTCATGCAGATGCCAGCCTGTTTAGGTGAATTTACTAAGTCCCTAGACGTACATTTTTGTATTATTGCTGTCTCTGGGCCGTGATGAGCATTTTAATTCTCTGAAAATAACCCCTGTTTTCCTTTCATCTCTTCATTAGCTCTTTCATCACGAGGACATGAATTTAAAAATACATATATATCTTAAAGTTGTATGTAATAAAGATGTTTTTATCATTCCAATTTGTTGAGCTGTGCTTTTAAAGTTGCACAGCTTTCACAACCATAAAATGGCACAATTATTTTTGTGTTGTATTGCTTTGTACCCTGAGGTTCCATTTAAAGCAAAGCAGAGAGACGTGTTTATAGGCAGTATTGAAAGCAGTGTATATGGATCTTGATGTCAAGCATATTTTATTGAAGTAAGATTAGAAAGGGATCTGATGACAAGCTCTGCACTACCAAAGTGAAATCAGAATGAGTTTTTGTGCCAGGCTGCACATTGTTAAATCAAAATTAAAGTAATACCAAGCTGTGTCATTATTTTTTATGGCTTTTTGGTGGCATCTTTTAAAGGCAAACTTTATAGCCAGTTATGAGTATTTTAAAGTAAATATTCTAAGCTTTTTGTGTATGTTGGTACATCTCAGCACCTGCTCATACAGTCCCAACCAGACCTTTGGGTTGGGGTGAATTTCTGTAGGTGTACCAGATATCTGAACATTGATGCCTATTGTGCATGTATGCTTGGATTAAATCCTTGAGAGTAAGACTAATTTCCTTTCTATATAAAATCACCCTGTTAAATACATCTCAGGTAGAAAGCACTTTTTATTTATCTCTTCATCTATTTTGTTAATGTTCTGAAAATAGGCTGAGAAGGTTTGGCTTTTTTTTCAGGAGGGATAGGCTTAAATTCAATCTGTTTTTGAGATAAAAGCCTGGGTTCAACTCTAGTTAAAATCTGCAGTACCAGAAGGAAAATAATACCAGAAAATTAGCAAAACTGGAATTTTTTTTTTTTTTTCTGTGCACAGTTTCACGTTGTGCTGGGAGGGAGTTAAAATGTTCATTGTCTATTCATAAAGGGGATCCATTTCTGATAAACAGAGGGGACTCACAAATTACAGGCTTAGACTATTTGTGCTTCAGGATGTGGAGGAATCACTTCTTAAAGGATGGGCAAATTAAATAGCTTGCTTCAATATCTTATGATGAGCTGCTCCCCAGGAACACCTTGTAGTTTGCACATGCACTAAAACCTCTGTGATGGTACAGTATTACTCCCTGGAAGATACAGTTACTTGAGGCTTGTGAAGGTATAAAGTGGTATGACTCAAACTTCTTAGTGTGCTATGGCAAGAATTTGAGAATGTAAGGGAACACTAGGTTCCTAGTTTAACTGCCAGATCTGCATGTTCAGCCTGGGCTCTGAATGTCAAGCTGGATTTTTTTTTAATCATCACTAGTGTTATTAAATCTCTCACCTCTCCTTCCCATGAGACAGTAATCTCAGCAATATATGATCTAATAAATATAGATTATTTAAAATCCCAGCTGCCTTTACTCCATCTAGTCGTGGTTTAGCCACTGCCTGGTATATATCATGTAGTAACCGTCTTCACTCTTTTTTTTTGGCTGTTTTCCTTCTAGATGTTCGCTTTTCCATGGAAATGGCAAAGGATAGACTCTCTTGCAATGTCTTTTTTTGCAGCATTCAACACAATCTGATTTGGTTCCCATTTTAGGCCTGGGGATGTTGGCATGACAAACCTATTCCTACTTGCTGTTACTGTTTCTTTAATGTAGGGGTTTAGAGCTCAGTCACAGGCTCCTTTCACTCACAAGGGTGAACAACGTGGAGCTACAGTGCAAAATATGCTTCTTTGGTAAGGTGGGCTTTCTAATTCAAAAACTTCTGTTTTACTCATTGAGCAATGATTCTATAAAATAACATTATATAATCAGATAGAAAGAATCGTATTATATATATGATTCTATATAATAACAAGATCTCTGGTATGGAAGTACAGTTTTTGCCTGAGCACTGAAAGACTGTGAATTTGGGTTTTGTTTGGGTTTTTTTAATGTAAGCAAAATCTATTTACAGATTGAATACTATCTTGTAGGACTGCTAGGTGAGGACTAATAATCTTTAAAAGCTACTTTTCTGAAAACATGCTTATCCAGGGGAAGGATAAAAGAAGAAAAGTTGCTTTAATTTCATTTTGTTTCCCATCATTTGGGTGGCACAGTAAACAGGGCTTTTGCCAAGCTCGGGGGAGAAGATAGTAAATGACTTATTGTTATTTTAAATTTTTTGGCTGTTACAATTTGAGTGTGCTAGGCCCACAGATTTTTAGTTAATTTTTGGAATTTCTCCTTTTGTTTCAGTTTTTATGGAGAAATTTGATATGTGGAGAAAATGAGGACTTTACCACCCAGTGAAAAACCAAGTTGAATGTGTTAGCTAATACCAACCCCACAGTTGGATTGTCCATTTTTGAAGGGGCACACACTGCTTGGGCTTGAAGAATGAATCAAAATAAAAGAACAGTATGATAGATTTTGGGGGAAACTTGCAGACAGTCATGTTTCTGTAAGTGTGTTCAAATGGGCAAAAGTGGGGAATCCATAGCAATGACCTTCTCTGTGTAAAAAGCACTGCTCTTGTGTTGTTCATTGTTAATAAAAGCACAAGAACTGGGAGGAACTGCTGTCCTACAAATAAGGATGGCAGGAAATGGCAGGGAAAATGCACAGGACACTCTCTGAGATCAAATTACCAGCTTTAGCAGAGTTGTCTGTCACCCACTGCAGGTAATACACGGAGAAGGATGTCTTGAGGGAAATGATGTTATCCATTTTTGGTTGCTTTTCTTTTGACGTTGGCATGAAAGCAAAAAGGCTTCATAAGACCTGGGTGCTTTTGGCTCCTCATTTGTTTTTTTTTGGTGCCAGATGACGTCTACCCTTGACACTCAGTGCTGTTCTCAGTCATGTGAGTGCAATACATGTCAGTAGCTGCACTGCATAGATATTTTTTTATTTCTCCTTGGGATATGCACTTTGAAAGACTTCTCGAGCCCCTGCTGTAATGCAGCATGTCAATTTGGCAGTCTTGATATACAGGCACTCTACCTCTTCCTCTTCTCACCCGTTCAAATGCTCTGTTTTGGCACATGTGTTAACAAGTGTGATCAGGTGTAAAGAGGCGTGCAGCACAGAAGTGACGTAGCTGTCACATAGGATGGACTTCCCACGGCTGAGATGGCACCTCCTGTGGTATTGTCCCATACACAGCCCATTGGCACCCATGCCCCTATGACAACTGGTTCACCAGCAAGGAGGGAGCATTTATGTCTTTAGCTCAGTGATTTCCTTGCTTTGCCCTCTCCTTGGCGTAGGCACGCGCTGTTGCTCACCCCGCTCCGATTTCGGAGCCACTTGGAAGCCAGCCAGCCAGAGGTGACTTGATTCCAGTTGTCAGTGTCAAAATCTGCAGACAATGAGACATTGCTGCTTTATTGGTTACTGCCAGGAAATCACTCTGGTAGAACAGACCCTGAAAGTAATTTAATGGGACTGCTACATTTGAGATTGCTTAGAGGGCTCCACTGAAGGCAGGTCGTGGTTATGGAGAAACTTCACAAAATGCTGTGCAGAGTTAACTGCAGCAAGCACTGTTATGTTGCTGTGGCCTTCCCAGCAGATGAGGAAGCAGTACAAGTGCTAAATTCTGGTGGAAGAGATTATTGGAAACATATGAAAATGTGATTTGATAAATAGAAGTTATGAAACATTTGGTTTAAAACTGTTACCAGTCCAACAGTAATGTTTTGAAAAATAGTGTACAGTTGTATTTTACTGTTTGGGGAGATTGATAGCAAAAGGTGTTTTAATTCAACTGTCTTCTTTTCCACCTACCATAAGCCAACCAGCTGGAGAGGTTTAGGTATCAAAAGATTCACAAGCTGATGAATTTGAGGCTGTTTCCGAGAGGATAAGTGGTGAGAACCCAGGCTGGATGCAATATCCTTGTGAAATATGTGATGTCTCATTCTTGTCCTGGAGGCTGATAATCATAAAAACAAACAAACAAACATTTCCCTACCTCAGAAGACAGACCAAGGATGGGTTTCTCCAAAAGTCAGTGCTTTTAGCTGCTTGTCAGGGATCGTCATTTCTCTGCTGCCTGCCCATGATATGCCAGTGATGGACTTCATCAGTAACTTCCAGCTATAGAGCTGTTGGTCTTTCAGTAGTTCAAGCTCAACTTTGAAATAAAACCAGGGCTTCTTCATAGCCATTCAGGCTATTTTTGATGGCTTCTACAATGGCTGAGAAGCAGACAGGTGCCTATGCTGTTCTTCAGTGGTTGGAACAAAGCTTTGTGAGTGATACGAAAGAAGGAAATGAAGAATGGTCACAACAGGGTCACGTTTTGCTGGGCTTGACTGTCTCCTTTCAGAAGTTACCCTTCATCCACCAAACATAATTCTTTCAGACTTCAGTGAAGTTGTAAGTGATTAATAGTAGGAATCCAGAAATCACAGAGTGTGAGAGCTCAAAACATTCAGATCAAACGGGGCATGGTGACAAAAATGTAGGCAAAGGACACGGATCAAAATTCCAACTGTAATTGCAGCTCTGCTGTATCAAGCAGTTATTCAGACAATGAACAATTGAAAAGCTATTCGCATCACTTCTCATTTGCTTAGCCTTGTGGCTAAAGTGTCATTTTGGCTATTGTTAGATGGCAACCAAAAGGGGTGCATAGTCTCCACTACTTAGGAAAGAATTTAAAAATCTGAGTAAATGAATAGCTCGCTCTTGGATGCCTCTCTCTGCCCTAAGTTAGACATGGAAATCTTAAGTGAACTCAACTTGTTCTCTGCAAGTGCCTTGGTCTGTCCACAGCATATGAGGAAAGCCAGAGAAAATTAATTAGAAAGGATGTATCTAATTTTTGCACAAATCTGATAAGTAAAGCAGATTCAAGCATGACAAAAAAAGGTACAAGGAGACATCTCTTGACAGGAGTCTGTGTCTGCTTGCTTTGGAAATTTTCCCCCAACATGAATACAATTCTTTTATTTCTGACTTTGGATGAAACTGAAAGAAAACTGGAAGAAAGGCTCCCTTTGCAATACCTATCAGAAGCCTGAACAAGGACTAAATCAAACTTCTTTAATCTAAAGAAAGCATCTGGTTCAAATATTGACTTTGAACTTGGCTTCGTCTTCTTCTGTAGAAGCTATTAGCCCTTCCCCAGGTCTGACCTGGGGCTTCCAAAACATGAGAGTTTTTCTCTTTCTTTGGATTGCCTGCAGCAATTGCTCTTGACAGTTGTGGGTTTGCTTGTTTATTTGTTTTTTAAACATAACAACTAAGCCACTCTGATGTCTAACGGCTGTGCTATAGAGAAATGGTGTATTATCTTTGTGAAGCAGTACAGGGGAAGCCAGCTACAGAGAAAAGACCTTTTTTAGTTACTGGGACCTGCAGGGGTATCAGAATAAAACTAATATTAATCAGTTCCAATGCTGTTGTTTAATTTTACCATTTCACTTGACGTGGAACAAGCCCAGGCAAATAAAAGTAACTTGTTCTTGACAACAAAAACTCTCCCAAATGCCCTCGTCAAGAAGACTTAAACCCTGTTTGCCCAAATTCTTGACATGGAGCATACTGTAATTGTTTATTTTTTAAAACCTATTTCCATGTTTCTGCTGAGTGCAAATCGGGCAATGCCACACAACTGCTATTTGTATGACTGCTAAGGGGTCCTTCTGTGTGTGTTCATGTGTGGCCTGACACAGTGGTTAACATGGGAGAGAAGGGATGTCTGAAACCTTCCTCCTACAGTTTCCAGCTTTCATGACTCTTCCTGAATAAAAAATAAACATCAAACCAAAATAAGGTTGGCTAGTTTGATTATTTTAGTATTGTATTCAGCTCCTTACATTGTAAAGACCAGAGTTTAATTGCATATCTGCCTAATAAAGAGACAAAGGTAGATGGCTAATAAATAGATCAAATGAGGTCAAGATATGGACTTAGAGTTCATGGGAAGCAGGGATCCCATCCCAGGTTGGCAATAGGTATCGTCTATGACCCTGGAGAAGTTGTTTAATATCTAAAGGGCCTCTGTTCACTGTTAAAAGAAGCAGGATGGTAATCATTTAAGCATTATGAAGATTATCAGCGTTTGCATGGGGTCTGGGCATTGCAAAGATGAAAGTACTTTTGTGATGTAGGCTTAACTTCATGGTTAGAGTAGACTCAATCCAAGTCCAGTTTGTCTTCCACAATATTACTGAATCCAGTTCTCTGTGATTTAAGAATAAAAGCAGACCAGGTATGGGGCTAATTTTGTTTTGTTTTTCCCATGGTTATGCCAGTTCCACTGACCACGTAGAAGCAAAAGGCTTTTGGAAATAAGGGACACTGTACTTCGTTTGAATGCAACAGTATATCATGCCAGCTAAATTACTGTGTACAAATAACTAACACAATTAGGGTTTTATATTAAAAACAGTAATTCACAGTCACAAAAATCCATTCCCTGAAGACAGCTTAATACAAAGAGGCTGATTTGGTGGTTGTGTGTTCTGCCAAATCTTTTTTAAAATTAGATATTTATTTTGTAATTTTAATTTTTTTTTTTCCTTAAGGGTACTTTAGAAAAATAGTAGCAAAAAATATAAGTGGGGTGTCTCTTTCTATAAATTCTTATGTAAACAGCTGGGCTTGGAAAACCCGGACAGACCCATCTACCACTGTGCTAGGCTCTGTACAAAAGCAGCTAAATTCAGCCCCTATTACAATTTAATTAAAATAAACTGCAATGAGCATAAGGAAATAATTGAAAAGCAAAAAGCGAGAGTCTTTGGAGATTAATCATATTTGTCACTTAGAAGCACTTTCAGCACAAGTAGGGGGGTTCATGTCTTTAAAATAAGTAAAGATATGTAGGTTAGGAACCTGCTAACATCTTCCAATTAAACAATAGTTCCTATATCAGAAGCGGTGTTGCAGGAAGGATTTTTGTAGCTGGAAGATATTTCCTAGGAATGTGAGCTGGGTACAGAAAGAGTCCAGTTAACCTGTTACAGGTAGTTATGTCCTTTCTTGGATGACTAATTTGAGGCAGATGATCAATTTTGAAGGAAGATACTGTAATACCTATATGTGAAGTACATGAGTGAGCGATGAACACCATTTCTGACAGAGTGGAGAACAAATATGGTGCTTTAAAATGAAAGTGAAAATTGGAGTTGGGCTTAAGTCGTTAAGCATCATGGAAGTCTTAATATTAACTAATATTTGCTCTCATTTTCTGAACTGAAGTGTTAACAGCTCATTTGTAAAAATCCACTAATTCATAATATTGTGAATTTTATGTTCTTCAGGAAAAAGGGATTTTAAGTACAAAATTTTTGGGAAAAGAGAGTTTTGAATAGGAGAGCACTTTCATGCAGCATTCGTTAACAGCAAATCCATGTCTTCTTTTTACCTGCAGCTTATCTTCTGTCCGGAGAGGGATTCATAGTTATATATGCTGAAGGGAAGAAAATTAGATTGTGTTTTCCTTTTTAGGTCTACTTTCTTTAGTGTTGACATACTAGAAAAGCAAAGTTAGAACTGTGCAAGTTGCTTACAGAGATAGACATCAGCAGGCTCGCAGCCTCTGTTTATCAGAGCTGTCCTGTGGGGCTGCATTTGTGACATCAAACATGCATGAACAGGCCACAGTTGAACAGTTTAAAATGTGTTGCACTTTCAGAGGACGCTTCTTTTTTTGTCCTCTCTCTAAACTGGAATCGTAGTGATAGGACTCAAATAATCTGAAGACAAGTGTCTTTTTATTCTTCTCTAAACTCACCTTTCTCAGACCCAAGAAATTTAAACTTGAAGTAACAAGTCTGTCCTAGAAAAGAATATTATCACAGTTATCTATGCAAACGATAAGCTGAAGGGGAATCTAAGTCATCCAGACAATCTCAAACCCTGAAACCTAATTTTAGTCTTTCAGGGAGTGGAGAGGGATGCACAGATCTACTTACTCCAACATTAGACCAGCCAAAAAAGGCACATGTCATTTGAGACCTGAGCCTGTGGAAACAATTTGGAATGAAAATGTAGGAAGAAACTGCTTGCTTAATCGTTGTCTTCACTGAAGAAGAAAAGTAAAGTCAGATAAATCCAATTTGCATGAGATTTTTCATGCATGCAGCTCCTGCTGTGAAGTAGAAAAATATTTCCTCTGCATTTGGAGAAGCCATGATAGCCTGCCAGTGGCTAGTTTAACACCTGGAAGCCCACCTGGCTCTTAGCCAAGTTCGGTGAATCCAGGCAGATAAAGTAATTTTATTTCAAAGATAGTGAGTTCAAATCTAGTGGCAGTTCATAGTCTTTTTCTCTTCCATGCACAATCCATTACTGTGTTTATTTCTAATATCATACCCAAATAGTCTAAATTGAGAATTGAGATATGCCTCACTACAGAGGACCTTGCCTGAGTAGTAGGAATATCTCAGTAAATAAAACACTTTATTTTTATCAGTGTAGAGAGTTGCTTAACATACACCAAAGTAAAAGATATGATGATAGCTGTTTTTAATGAATCATTTGACTAACTGTTGCATGATTTTATAGTTTTTCCAAATAAACCCCTTCAAGAGCTTTAGCTGTTTTAGCTTTGTTACAGTTTTGGCCAGGCAAAAGGGCAGAAGTGTATGTTTTACATTGATGCCTTCACCACATCTTTTAGCTCCATTTGCCTTTGATTAGGGTGCATAGCATTTGGTGTGAAGCTGCTTCTTCTTTTCCAGAGGTGCAAAGTTTGCATTTATAACTCTGTGGGTTGCTCAAAAAAGAGTTGGTTTAGCCAAGGAGTGTTACTGCAAACTCAAACTGTTGGAATTGGGCAAAGTTGAAATCAATTGGTCATGATGGGAGCTGCTAAGGCAGTCTTAATTTGAGTTAGTTTTGAGGTAATGCACCAGGATGGTCATTAGGTGTTCTGTTGTCAAAGCAAATACCGATCAGAAAGCTTTTTCTACTGATAGGAGAGGGATTATATGATCTAAGGGCATGATGTATATTTTCCAAAGGAAAGGAAAATGTGTACTATTTAATGTCCTTGAAATGCTGCTTCAAATTCTGAAAAACACCTTGGATTTCACCTAATATATCTAGAAAACCCAAGCACACGAGCATTTAGATATGTAAAGGTGTGGTGTTGTGAAAGAGGTGATGCTTCCTGTGGTCAGCAAGAGCAGAGGACCTATCCCACCCTGAAAACTCCCAAAACCTTTTCTCAAACAGTAAACTAATAGTTTCTTGCCAGTAATAATTTTATCTGAATAGCAAATAAACCTTCTAAGAAATGTAATATGGAGAAGCATAGGCCCTCCACACGACTTCATCTAGCAACGAGAAAATGTTATTATCTGGAAGTGAAAAAATTGAACTTTTGGAACTTTGTTTAACAATCATTTCTCCTCCTGATTGAAATAAATGAGCCCAAAGATTTAGGCCCATGTTCACTCTTCAGAGAAAGGGCTTTTACATTGATTTCTTTCAATGAGCATAATTTTTTATTTTGATGTGCAATTAGGGCAAATTCAAGTTATTTTTTTCCAGCTCTTACTTTCACACAATGCCCCTTAATTAAACGTGCTATGCAGAGATAGCAGGTGACTCGACGTGCAGGGCTGAGACTCTGCTGTGATCAGAATGAGAGCCATGGTTCACACCAGCCAGTGGTATTTTTAGGAATACAAAGCTGCAAAATTGAAGGTAAGAAAGCCAAAGCCCATAATGGCTCACTACAGAGCTAGCTGGGGAACGCCAAGCACGGGCAAGCTCTCAGCTGTCTGCATGAGCTGATGTGTACAGCATTGTGTTGACTAGTTAGTGGTCACGTAGAGCCAAGGGTACATCTCATTAGCAAAACCCAAAGTCAGGTCTGAACCCCTAATTTGCTCACAACTTGCTGTTCAGCAGCAACTCTCACTAAGTAAAAGGAGCCCCTGCTTGTCAGCAAGGGCTGTGCTAATTGTGTTTAATGTGGTTGGGTTCCCTGCCCTGAATCCTGGGCTGAAAGCCAGCGGGGACCTTCAGCTCCTGCTGTAGCTTTGGGCATTCACAGTTTCCGTTGCCCTAATACAGGAGTAATTCTTGAGTTCCATACGAGCGTGTTAATGCTTCAAAGCACTCTGCAAATCCCTGCCTGGCCAGTTCCAGCTGGCCTCTGGAGAGGCGTGTTGCTTTGAATGTGGATGTGGGGACAACCTTTTTAGCAAGGCCTGTTGCAACAGGACAAGGGGTGATTGTTTTAAACTAAAAGGGTGTAGACGGAGACTAGATACAAGGAAGAAATCTTTTACAATGAGAATGGTGAAACACTGGCTGCCCAAACAGGTGGTAGCTGCCCCATCCATGGAAACATTCAAAGTCAGGTTGGATGGTCAAGGTCAAGATGGTTGGAGCAACCTGATCATCTGAAGATGTCCCTGCTTACTTCAGGGGGGTGGGACTAGATGACTTTTAAAGGATGCTTCCAACCCAAACTGTTCTATGATTCTGTGTGGACACTTACCCACCTAAGTAAAGCTATAGTGTAGTCTTGCTTGAAAGTTGTGATGCAAACTCTGTCCGAAAGTATCTTCCAATGATAAACACTCTTCTAGAGCAAAAGAGGTGTTGCAGAGTATGGAAGATACAAGGAAGTAATTGGGGGATTTCTTCTGTGCTTTAAGGAAGATGGAAAATTGAGAAAGCAAGAGTATCCAAGAAGACTTGTGCAGGTGGCTAAAGGACTATTTAAAGTGATTTTCCTGGCAAATTCTTTCACACTCTTAAGTTTCTGACCTGGTCAGGATTTCACTTTCTTTATAGTTTATATACCCCAAAGTTTCTTGACACTTCAAACTAAAAACATACTCAAAAGACTAAAAAGGAAATAGCTGTTAGGCAGAGAAAAGAGAAGAGGTGACCAGAGCCCCTGAAAATGAGCTTTAAAGATAAAATTGGGCAAACTTTATATTCTGAGATCGGTTGGTATTCCAGCAATAACCTGTTTTCAGATGCTGCATGTGCTGCTGAATATATGACAAGTATAGCTATCACACAGGGACTGGAGGAACCTTGGAGAAAAACAGAAATATTTTTGGGCTTGCAGGACTTGTTTTTTTCCCCTTTTTTTTCTCCTTTGTAATATATCCTGACTGCCACAGTCCATATTTTCTTTGTTCAAAACTGTACAGTAGCTGTCTACAAACTGCTGTAAAGTGCAGTTACCTGTTATTGCCCTGTAAATAATTGAATAACCTCTTCCAGGCAACATGGTCAAGATGCAGATTTAATTTACTTACAGGCCAGGAGTAAAGATGGTTGAATCCATTCGGTTCACTGTCTGTGTCTGGAGGTGTTGTGGACGGGCACGTAAATAGTTTACTGAACCTGTCAAATTCTCTGCTGGGAATGAGCATGCCCTCTGGTCTGCTACATGTGCTTATATGAAACAGTTCCCCTTCAGTTCTCAAGCAGTAGGGAGTAATATATTTTCCAATACTTCTGTGAAAGTAGGTAAAAGACATAATGAATCACACATATAGTAGCAGAAATGGACAAAGAATTTGGGTTTCTGGTTTTTTTTCTTGGCAGTGTGGGCTTTTTTTTTTGTACAAAAGGAGGCACGGCGTGAGATTTTTTTGGTCTCTCTGCTCTTGTGAAATGATATAACCTAATTGGAAAGGTGATGGGTAATAGTGTCTGCCAAAATTGACTGTGATAGACAGTGGGGCTGAAATGCTCCCTAATGTAATGTTCACGTTGTGAAATGAAGCGCAGGAAAATCGGAACTCAAATTACTCACCATAAACATGAAATTAGATGCACATGGCCTGCAGCTTGCTGTGGCAGTGGCCCTTTGAGCAGTGGTGCTGGGGACCAGCCAGTTGCTTGGTACCTAAGTCAGGCTTTCAGAAGTGCTCAAGGGACTGCTCCACAGAGCTGTCTCCCAGTCACCGAGGCCTAGGTTTGTCACATCACTAATGAGGATGGCACATTAAAACTGCTTTTTGGAGAATTAAATACTGTGATAAGGAGTGTGATTAAAACAAGAGACTAACTTACATCTTACTTAAAGCCAAGATCCAAAGTCAGTCATATCCCTTGACTAGTTCCCTGAGCCTTTCAAAATCTTTCATGTCTGATTTTCGAAGTTTTTATATTGCTTAACGAAAAAGAAAATGCTTTTGACTCTGATCTGCCCTCACTAGATAAAAATTTAATTGATATCATTTCCTCCTTAGGTTAGTATGTTTTGAATTCTTTCATCTCTGTTTTACAGAGGACAGTAGGCTAAGGAGAATCTCCATCCTGTATTGGATGCAGGGGGAAATATAGTGACCAAGGTTGAGGTACTGAATGCCTTCTTTGTGTCAGTCTTTAACAGTAAGACCTGTTGTTCTCTGACTGCCCAGCCCCATGAGCTGGAAGATAGGAAAAAGGAGCAGAATAAAGCCCCCATAACTCAAGAGGGAAATGGTCAGTGACCCACTACATCATTTAGACATACACAGGTCTACAGGGCTGGATGGGATCCACCCAAGGGTACTAAGGAAGCTGGTGGATGTGCTCACCAAAACATTTTCCATCATTTATCAACAGTTCTGGCTAACCAGGGAGGTTCTAGTTGACTGGAGGCTAGCAAATGTGACAACTGTCTACAAGAAGGGCTGGAAGGAAGATCCAGGGAAACTACAGGCCTGACCTCAGTCTGACCTCAGTGCCACAGAAGGTTATGGAGCAGATCATCGTGAGTGGCACATAATGGCACATACGGGAAACTGAGCAACCACACACAGTCAGCATGGGTTTATGAAAGGCAGGTCCTGTCTGATGAACCTTCTAAGACCAGGTGACCCGCCTAGTGGATTAGGGAAAAGCTGTGGATGTTGTCTGCCTAGACTTTAACAGAACTTTGACACTGTTTCCCACAGTATTCTCCTGGACAAACTGTCTGCTCATAGCTTAGATGGGGTGTACACTTCACTGGTTAAAAAATTGTCTGGATGGCTGGGCCCACGGAGTGGTGGGGAATGGATTTAAATCTGGTTGGTGACCAGTCACAGTTGTGAGGAAAAGGGATCGAGGGCACCCTCAGTAAGTTTGAAGATGAAACCAAGTTAGGCCGAAGTGTCAATCTGCTTGAAGGCAGGAGGAATTTGCAGAGGGACTTGGGCAGGCTGGATTGATGGGCCAAGGCCAACAGTATAAGGCTCAACAAGGGCAAGTGCTGGGTCCTGCACTTGGGTCACAACAACCCTGTGCAACACTACAGGCTTGCAGAGGAGTGGCTGTAAAGCTGCCTGTCAGGAGAGGACCTGGAGGTTCTGGGCCACAGCTGGCTAAATATGAGCTAGCAGTGTGCCCAGGCGGCCAAGATTTTTAAAAATATTTTTTAAAAGGCAGTTGAAGAGAAAAATAATTTTTTAGGGGTGAGAGATGTTGGAAGTAAGAGAGAGAAGAGTGAAATCTTTCATTTATGAAGAGAGTCTTAAATGAGGTGTCGTTATCTGCAGATGTCCTATCGTCTAAATTGCTTTTCTAGAATAATTAATAGAATCTGGTTGTCACTATTCCCCCATTAGCACTACCCCTTTGGAACTGTAGATGCTAAAATTCACGGCAGCACAACTTTTCCAACTGCTGCCTTTAAAGTCTAAGATGATAAAAACAAGCACTCTCCATTCAGCTCTCAGTCTCCAAGATGGGAATGCTTTAAGGTCTGATCACATATAATCAGTAAAATTCCTTTTTGTTTTTGTAAGATGGTGGGTGTCTAACACACTGACACACACGCGCTTGCAATGTCCTGGCCACATTCCAGAATGGATAACAATTTCCCTATCTCAGTTCCCTTACAGTTTGGATTAGATACAGTATTTTTCTACTCTTGCTGTTGTAAACTCTTTTTCTATCGCATGGCTGTGCACTGTTAAACAGCTGTTACTGTCCTCTCTAGAGGCGGATGCATTAAGCCATGCTGCTTGCAGAAACACTTTAAGTGCTTTTTAATGAAAAGCTTAGAGGTGGGGAGCCACTGTCCAAAAGTAGGATATTTTCTTGGATATTGAACGTCTTTGAAGGTCACTGAAGATATTCTATGTGCAGTCTATAATCTTTCAACAATTCATGCATCCCATCCATGGTTGCCCTCCATCCAAGGACAGTGTGGTGCCTTTCTCCAAAGAGACCAAAAAGTGACTGACCTCCACGTAGAACCAGGTGTGTAGCCATCACACAAGACTTTTGCCATAACACTGACCAATAAAGACATAATAGTAACAGACAAGACAAAGAAAAGCCAGAGCTGGTGTCATGGAGGTGACATCCCTAGTCATCTGGTGATTAATGACTCCACTACTGCATGACCTGGGTGTTTCAGGAGTTGTCACTGTCATTGTGAGGCAGCAACTCCTGACTTGAAGTCAGTTTGTGTTACAAATAACCTACTTGTATGGATAGATCTAAGTATAAGTGTTCTATCTGTATATAATAATGTGCCCCTAATATTTATAGAAGTGCTCCGTACTCCTTAATAGTTTGTCACTTCCTTTGCAAGCTTACATAAAATCTATGGCTGCTGTAGGGCAGAGGTATAAAACTTTCATGAGTAATATAAAATATACAAAATGTTGTTGTTAATATTTAATACAATTTGCAGCAGTCAATGAGCACAATCAATGTTTATTAATTAAGTTGTTCTGTTGCAATAGCGATTTCTTTTTGGTGTATGTGTGTCTTCAGGGAGAATCTAGCAAGGTTTTTTGACCCTTTTTGAAAAAAAATTGGCGTGTTTAACAATAGTCTTGGCAACGTCTTACGTTACTTGTTTGCTTTTTCTTCAGCAAGTAAACAGAACTCTTTTAGTGACATCTTCTATTTAAACACACTACGTGATAAGAGAACTGGGTTTTGGCCAGGGTGTTTAATAAGATGTGTCTCAATTCAGGCTCTTTGTAGCAGCCATACTGACGCACTGCAGATAGTCTTGCATTGGGGGAGGGGGGGTGTTGTGTTGGGGTTTTTTTGTTGTTGTTGTTTAACCCAGTTTCCTACATGTTCATGGGGTTTGCAGACAGCAGTATGCAGGGTAGGAGCTGAATTTATTCAGTCGACGCCCCTAAGATAATAAGATCTTCAGTTAACTTGGTGTGTGTCTTGCTATACCTGTTGAATCAGGCTGTGTGCTGAACTCCCTCAAAGGGGCATTCATGTTGGAGATGCTCCCCCTAGAGCCTACAACACCATGGGGTGCTTCTTCTGAAATCACAGGAGGGAGGTGATTCCCCAACCCAAATGTTCTCACAGGGTTGAACCGGTCAGCAGCAGTAACCCTGCCACACCTCAGATCAATCTGGCTCACCAAGACTGCACAAAACATTAGTTTTGAGGGCTTCATAGTGCCGAAGGGGCTGGATCTGATGGAGAGTTGCCAAGAGTCAAGGCCTGTTTCAGCAGCAGTTGCAGAAGATGAGTCATAGAATCATAGAATCACTGTTTGGAAGGGACCTATGGATTCACCAACCACCATCCCAACATTTCCCTAACCTCTAGACCATAGCTTCAAGTGCCACATCCACTCATTTTTTGAACGCCTCCAGACATGATTACTCCACCACCTCCCTGGGCAGCCTGTTCCAGTGCCTAACCACTCAGTGAAGAAATTCTTCCTAATATCCAGTCAAAACCTCCCCTGCGCAACTTGTGGCCATTTCCTCTCATCCTACCATCAGTAATTTGGGAGAACAGACCAACACCAGCCTCACTATAACCTCCTTTTAGGCAATTGTAGAGACCAATAAGGTCTCCTCTCAGTCTTCTCTTCTCTAGACCGAACAACCCCAGGTCCCTCAGCCGCGCTTCCTAAGGCATGTTTTCCAGCCCTCTCACCAGCCTTTTTGCCCTTCTCGGGACCTGCTCCACCCCCTCAATGTCCTTCTTATGCTGTGAATCCATATTCAAGTGAATCCAGGAGATTATTTCTGTCACCTGAAATACGTGGTTGATCTTTCACTGTGGTTCTAATCTGTATTCTTTTTTTTTTTTCCTGTGTTATGTCTTTCTCAAATAAAACGAAGTGGTTTTAAGATTACTTCTTCATACTAAAAATAAATCAATGCATCTATCAAGAAAGGTTTTTGTGACAGCGCCTAATGTCATATCCCAAAACTGGATGTAGTCTGCAAAGTGCATCCTTTCGTTTTCATCCATGTGCTCTACTGGTTGAGAACCACTCAGACACTTCAGTTTTGTTTTGTTTTTCCCTAGACCATACTGAACTCTCCAGTTGCATTAAAGCTAGAACACTTCATAGTTTGGGGATGGTTTGGGGTTGTTTGGTTTGTTGTTTCTTTTGGGTTTTTTGTTTGTTTGTTTTGTTTTGTTGTTTGTTTTGGTTTTTTGTCTGTTTGTTTTTTGTTTTTCACTTCTTCAGAAGTAAACATAGTTTACAACATATTCTAGAATGATACAAGAAGTGGTTCTGCAGCAGCCATGAAGTGGTTAAGTCACTAATCATCCCTAAAGTAAATATAAAAGCCATGATACTTTATTTAATTTGTCCTCTGGGCTAAAAACATCTTGAGATTACCAATGATCTTAGCTGTAATAACTTTTATATATATGTGTGTATATATAACTGTGCCACATTATTTTGAACTATACTGCTAGGAGTTTATTGAAATATATCAACCTTATTGCTAATATTTCACAGACAGTTCTTCATTTCAGCAATATAGAATTCAATTTAGCAGAAATGTGATACTCCTTCTGAAATTTTAAATTCCCAGCAGATGTATAATTCAATTAAGTCCAGAAGATTAAAAAAATTCAAGTGATTCTCTATACTTTTTCTTTCTGCTCAGTTCCAAAATAATGAAAAACTACAGCTGTTCAGTTTTGGTTCATCTATCGCTTTGTACAATTTTTATGGGTTTTATGTGTAATCACGTTTGCAGAGAGAATTTTTATACAGCCTGCTCCGTTTTGCACAGTTATTATCTTTCCACTTTAAAAACAGATTGTAAAAACTGATACACAAGCCTTGGGCCCACTCCTTAAGGAAAGTAAAGCATGGTCATTAATCATGGGGGGTGCAGGGAAAAGGAGCTTGTAAAACTTGATTGTTCTGTTTCCTTGTGCTACAGGATGGCCTTTGTCTCCTCTTCTTCCTTCCATCAACACGCTTTTTTAATTTTAAATCCTTTTCAGTCCCTGTATGGAACTAAAGGGGGCATTTATTTGTGCATAACTGACTTCAGCAGAAATTGGACACAGGCATTACCTAAAACTGTAATTCTCCTCCGAAGGTGAAAAGGTCCTTTTATGTAAGTGCTTGCATGCTGAGAGCCTTACCAAACCCTTCTAAAGTTCTTGGCTCATGTTCCTAGGCCAGCACTTGAGGTCAGGTTTCCATGTCAAATGTCACAACAGTGTCTGTGATCTGTGCAGAATAATTTAATTTCCTGTGCCTCAGATTTGTCCATTTTGAATGCAGCTGTTACTTACACCTAAGCAGTAGCTCAGGTTGTTAAACTAGGGTGACTACAACCTATAGTGATATGAGTGAGGTGAACACTGAATATATTCATATAACTTATGGATCAGAGTCTGGCCGTTTCATTTTCTTCTAATCACATCAGCCTATTAAAGTGCTACCTCTCTCTATCTCTCTGAATTCCTGCTCCAGTGGACAATGAAAATCTGTTTCATCTTGGCATTTCAAACATGGAATATACAAAATATTTTTACTAAAAGTTCCAAGGGTAGGATATCAGAAGGGTATTTAAAAAAAAAAAAAGTTTTCCCTGTGATTCCTGCCAACAAGAGAGCATTTGTAACTCTCCTTAAGCATTCAAAAGTAAATAGCTTAAGCATTAGTGATCAGCACTGCATCTAAT
Organism: Merops nubicus; assembly: GCF_000691845.1. NCBI lineage: Eukaryota > Metazoa > Chordata > Aves > Coraciiformes > Meropidae > Merops > Merops nubicus. The sequence goes on along the minus strand of NW_008619696.1, from coordinate 93,159 downwards.
CAAGTACCTGATTGCTTATACGAATCCTACACTGCTCAGTATTGACCTCCACAAAGAAAAATTGATTCACTGGCCTGTCACTAGATTGTTTTCCAGAAAGTACAAGGGACTTCCTCCTGCTTGTTGAAGGTGCTTTGTATCTGTAAGGTCTCTGGCCCTTAGCAGATCACAGCAGGGGCTCTTTTTCTCTCCTCCTTCCCCAAGAAAACAAGAATGTACAGCTGTTGAAATGGGAGAAGTGGATTATTTCACTTTGATTCTGTTTTAGCTAAAGGATCTGGCTTTGGGGCGAATATATCAGCTGAGGAAAAGTAACTGGCAAAAAAATAGTGTTGGCAGGAGAGCAGTATTGGATGGAACTGTGAACAATCACACTGGGTGAAATAAGATGTATGTACTTACCATAACATGTGCAGTAACACAGCTGTCCTGTCCGTGGTTACTACCCAGCAACCATGAGAAAGTTTTCACATCAGACTCTACATTCAACTGTGCTACAAATTGATAATGAAACCAGCTTAATTATGGAATAATAAACACTTACTGTTGACCTGTGGTTTTTGTCTTGTGTACGTGGCAGCATGTTAAGCTCTCGATCATCATTTGGGTACTAGTCGTTCCTCTTATCACTCTGATCTGTATTTTGGTTTATGAAATTTGTAGGGAGTCTGTTTGCAGCTTTTAGAGATCCAGTTCCCAGTTTTGTTAGTTTTCTGACAGGCAGGAAGTGTCCATGCCATCGTGAACCAAAAGGTTACATATTTTAACTTTTCACCTCCTGAGTCATGTCCCATAAATATGAAAATCTTTGATCTATAGTTGAGTAATTACTTGTTCCCTTCCTCTTACGGGCTGCCTGCATCATAGATGCCTCCCTGCATCTACTATTCCACCAAACCTAAACACCATCCTCTTTCTCATGCTGCTATTCCTCTTCTATAGTACAGCAACCTTTCTTTGGACTGTAGGATTTGACTTCATGCTTCTGCATATGAACTAGAGCTACAGGAGACACTCTAAGTAATGGACCATAAGAAAAGTCAGTGTTTGCTGTGATCTGACCTTTATGCTTACCTATGACACTTGTGACATGCAAGTCAGCTATCTGCCATTAAGGACATCTGGTTACATGAATTCCACATTCATCTCACTATGGACACAGAGAATATACTATTCTCATCTTTTTGCAGCAACCTTTTCTGTATCTGAAAGATGCAGAAGCTAATCTATAGCTTTTGAAGATGCTGAAGCTTCCCTCAGCCATTTACTTTCTAGATCATCACAGCAACCTCAGTTCTTTCCCTTATTGCTACTTGTAGGTCATATCATTTGGAACTTGGACCATTCTTCTTGCTCTCTGCTGGGCTCTCTGTAATTGTCTCATAGACTGGTGGTAATGTGATGTCTGAAACCTCAGCAGCACTGAGTGTGTTATGTATAAGTTACTTCTGTGGAACAAAAATTCCCATTTTCCACTGGGCTGTGTAAATGTGGTGACACTGACTTTGTGTTTATCTTTCCTGTGGTCTCCCCAGCCTCCCTTTCTCATCTCTGTATGTTCCTTTCAAGGCAAAACACCCTCTTTGCACTATGTACACATTGCAGTGGTGTATTGGGGCTTAACTGCCTGCAGAAAGAACTCCTTGAGCCAGGCTAGTCCAAGCTGTAATGAAAACAAATGTTGTCCAGTTGGATGATAATTTATCTTCAATGTTTTCAAATTTGCTGTATTGCAAAACTTTCAGTATGTTTTGGAAGCTGACCCTGTTGATACAGGAAAGGCTCAAGAAGAGCATCCAGAATGCAAGATGTTGAGAGAGCCTATCCATCCGGCCGACTGATGAGACAATAAAAGAAGGGTGGTTTGGTTGTTTTGTCGTTACCCAGTCTGTGCTCAGACGTTATCTGCATATCCAGACGCACTGACTTTTTCCCAAGAAATCTGCATGTTGTCATAGTTCTTTCATTGCATTGAAAATTTATTGTCCAGTAGATGGGATGGCAATACTGAGATACTGTATCTATACATGATAAGGTCCTCGACTGAATGCTTGTCAGTAAATACTTCTAGGTTTTTTTGTGCAAAATCTATATTTCCTTCATAAATGGATTTCCTTCTCTTAGATTATAACATGAAACAGCCATTTAAATTTGCCATTTAATGTGATTGGGCCATAGGTTATGTGACTGGAGCCAGGAAGGAAATGGAGTTGGGTTTCTTACCAACCATTCAGTCCTGCTGGTTTTCTTGCAGTAAACATGTTTCATTGTCAGCTTATCCAGGGTTTCAAGGCCAACACTCCACAGCAGCCTCTATATAATTTACAATTCATCAGGGCCCTAATGTAATTTCCTTTTAAAAAACAATATAAGTTTCAAAAGCCTGCAAACTTACCTTTTATCAGGTGGAGGCAGGAGTCTCCATTTAGCCTGCCTGAGTTGCAAGTGTGCAAGAGTCCGGGTTGAGCTTTGAAGTAGTTTTTTGCAGCTTGCTTATGGTTAAAACTGACTCTGTTGGTCTGAGAATGATGGACTTATTCAGACAGAATCTACAAAATAATGCCAAAATGGTAACTGAGATCACCCCAATTTGTAAGAAGATTTCTCCTTTGTTTAAAAATATGAAATCTTTTATCTCTAGCAACTGGAGAGAGTAAGACAGGCTGAAGTGTGCTACACGCCTGGTCCTCCTTCCTTGGTTTCTTACTGCTGGGTGTACATTAGGCTTTCAATTACCTTCTTGTTTACATCAAGAGAGAAAAACAATGCTGATTGTACCCACAGGTGGTCAGCCTTTAGGTAATCCAATGAAAGCAATTAATTCCTTCCATGTACAGCAATGCACTTCTCCTAATGGAAAATAAATACTGTCACTTCCCATAAGGTAGCCAGATGCCAGGGGAAGGACCCACGGGTGCAGGTCTTCTCAGCTGCCGTGTTGCTTTCTTCCTCCCAGAGAGGGAAGAGGTGAGGCATTGTAGGGGGGCAGGGAGGATCTCTTAAATAGATATTTTATTTAAATTAGTATTTTTTTTATTACCAAGCACCTGCCTTTTGGGGGAAACATCAAAGCACACAAAGAGGGGAGGAAAATATCCAGTAAACCCTGAGGAATTAGTGTTTTAAGGGTGATTTGTGGTTTACCTCATGCCCAAGCTCTTAAGCAAGCAGCAAATATATGCTGGTGGTGGTTGAATTCCTGCCAACAGGACCTGTTCTGCAGCAGGCCAGGGTCCAGGTAGCTCAGGATTCCAGGGTCAGTGGTGTGCACCCTGCAATACTGTTGCATTGAAAACCAGCTACTGTCTTTCCACTGATATCCAAGAAAAACACTTCTTTTTATCCAAATGATGGCACAGCAAAAATAGTGATGAGTAAAGCAGGCAGTATCTGGATGAGGGTAGGAATCTATCCATCCCAGCACGGCTCACCAGTTACTTAAGAGGTCCTCATCAATGTATTATGTCCTGGGCCCTCAGAAGAAACTGGGAGGATGGTCTTCGAAATGCTTGAATGTATGCAGAACTGTTAAGTTATTAGCTTGGTTTGTGGTTTGGGGTTTGTTTTCTTCTCTCCATTAAAGTGAGGCTTACTTGTAAAACAAACAAAGCATCCTGCTAAGAAAAGTGCTACCATGGGAATTGTTAAAAAAAGTGAAGGAGTTGATAATCCTGTGTCCCATCTTTCCAAAACATACATTTGAGAATTTTATGACTTTGACATGGGTACACATGAAATTTTACTCAACCCTGGCTGGAAATTCATGTGGTTTTTGTCTTTTGAATTACAGTATTGGTGAACTGACAGTTAAAATTTAAGTATGCTTAATGTTTTGGTTTGACTTTGCCATCTTGAATTTAAAATGTCTTGTATTCTCATATTTACTATGTGTTTGTTTATAAACAGAAAGGGAAAAACAAAACAAAACCAAACCAAACCTCTGTAGTTCATTAGTATTTAGTCTGTTTATATGCATAAGTGGTCAGAGCGGTATTCATAAGAATTCCAGCCTAACCCAAAACAAATCTGGAGAAAACTCAGCAATGGACAGGGTAGGGTTTTGTTTTATTCAAGATTGATTTTAGTTGTTTTGATTTTTTTGGGGTTTTTTTGGTTGGTTGGTTTTTTTTTTTTTCCTGTTTCTTTATGCTAGTTTAAGGCAGGACCAGAGATAGAAGGAAGACTCTGCAAGGAATGTGAATTTAATGTTACCTCCAGTTTAGCAGGAAATTACTTGATGGTTTGTTTGGTGTGTGTTTGTTTATTCTACTTTTATTTAGGAGTTATTAGATTAAAAAGTAAACCAAGACAACAACAAGAAAACCAACAACCACATCAAGAGCAATTACAAAAAGGAAAAAAAAGGCAGCAAGCACAGTTCCTGGAATTTATAAATGCACCTTTCCTGTGCTGTGGCAAGTTCAGTCCTATACGGCTTCTTATGCAAATAAACAAACCTCAGTAACATGAGCTTGATAATGCAAAGAGTATTAGTGCTGTTCACCTGAAAGCTTGTGTAGGGTTCTGTCATATTTATCTTTCTCACATGCAGCAGAATAAAGTTTACCTCTTTTTCTTAATCTCTTAACATTTAATCTCTGTAGTTGCCCAACTCAATCTCTCCTCCAACTAACGCCCACAAGATGTTGCACTATAACTAATGTCAGCATTCAACAGCCTGCTCATCCTATGGCTGTCCACCACAATGTCAAGAAAATAAGGTTTTTGCCTTCCATGCCTCTGTTAGAGAGGCCTCCAAACACCACCTATTTGGTGTTTAGTTTTGTATAAACAGCATAATTGCTTTTGTGCTTCAAGTGCTCGTAGGAGCAACCATCGACTTGAAGTCTGTTTTTTTTTTTTTTTCTGCTGAATGGGAAGGCTGCTGTGGTTTGCATGTGTCAGCTTGGCTGCTGCTATCTAACGTGTAAGTTGTAAATGTGAAGTGTCATGAGTCCTTCCAGTGACTCGAGTGCTAGGAAACTGCCATGAAAGCTGTCAAACCAGCCAAAGCGTTGCTCCTCAGACACGATCTGTCACTGAAAAATCCTTTCACCCAGAAGTTGCTTCAGATAGCAGGCTCACTACCTGGGCCATCTGATCAATTTCTATTCATAAAGTGGGAGAAAAGGAACGTACCACATTGGGAAAATTAACTTGCTGGTAATTTTTTGTTGTTATCTTGTTCTTTCTTCTTTCTCACCTGTCTGGGATGTTGCTTGACAGATGTTTCCTTCTTATCTCACTCTTTCTTTATTGCTCTGCCAGTACTATCTGATTGATAGAAAGTGTGCAGGCTGGTACTTACAATACCATCCTTGGTTGATAACTCTTTTGCCACCTTTTCTAAGAGAGCTGGAGTCATTGCTCCAGTTTGACCGATTTCTGCTAATAGGGCAGGAAAAAGAAAGTAGAATAAGTTACGCTATGGTAGTTATTCTTATTTTGCATGGTGTTTTAGTAAAGCCTGAATAAATTTGGGCAAATCCTTGAGTTTTAATTATCTGAGTGATCTGTTGTACTTTAAATATGTAGCTGGGCTGAGACCTTGGCTGGGATGGAGCTCAGACAATGGTGTAAGAAGATTTAGGGCAAAAGTTTAAGACTTTCCGTCATCTCTGTATAAATAAGTCCTACTGACTAAATTGCTGATCACGTTGGAAGTGTCACCTTTTTGCCTGGGTTTTTAATTCCAATCATTTGAGTGTTTATCCTAGTGCTGAATACCTCTGATCCTGCTCTTAGTTCAGTAAAACATCATGCAAGTTGACAGCACTGTTTTTTGTCAAGTAGTGGGGATACAATGGAGACCTAATGGCCCCACTAAGCATAGGAGAAAAATATTTGTTGTTATCATTGCAATTTAGTTAACAATTTTTGTCTTGATGCCTCTTTAAACTATCTGGAACCTATAAAACCACTTATGTGGAGAAATTTTGCCAAGTAAGAAATGGAGACCGGTCCAAATCACAACAGTGCCTAACATGTTAGGAGTGATCTCTGTGACGATTTTTGTCACTGTATTTCTCTTTCATCACTGTTTACTACATGTCATTGCCAGAACACCCTGTTCATCTGTGATTAATAGGATAATTTCATTCTTGACTTAACTGGGACTCTGCATAGTAAGAAGAATGCGGTGGTTGTATTACTTTATGTGATAAGAGTTGTGTCATGTAAGCAATCGGGGAAACATTCTGCCTGCATGTGTTTATTACAGTTCAGTACTTTGTAAAGTCCATTTGAATTGAACAAGGCTTTTGAACTATTGATTTAGCTGGCACTTGGTGCACTGAGAATAATAAATAGTTGTAGTATGTAGGCAGCAGTCTATAAGAGGTAGGAGTCTGTCTGCTGGCATATGTAATGCAACAACTGGTGTCAGCTGCACTGATGGGAAGCAGTAATGACTATGGCAAAGCATAAATTAAAAACAATAATAAAGAAAAAAACCTTCATACTGTCTAAGCAGGTACAGGGCATTTTGTCTTGAGGCCAGCTTTAGGTGTGCAGGAAATCCTGTAATGTGTTTTGCAGTGTTGTATATTCTGCTGAAATAATTTACGCTGTTCAAATAGACTTAGAAATCGATCTGATAGGAGAACACCATATGTATTTATATTGGCCAGATATATGTTTGTACGGGCTAACCTTGTCCTTTTTAGACATTTGCCTGGGAATAAAGAAGTATAAAATACATTGTCTGGAGATTTTCTAGCCAGTTTAACTAGTTGTAGATTATTTACAAAGTTTGCAGCATGATGATGGAGCTGCACATCTTAAGTCTTCCTGTTTACTAATGTATCAAACTCAACTTTCCCCCTCTGTCAGGGAATAGAAGAGAGGGTTGCACCCGCTAAGGCAAAGCAGACATAAGAGACAGTAATGCAAAGCTCATGTGGGGATAGGTCAAAATTGCTGTGGGGTAATGGGAACAATCTTTTCATCTCTGGGAACTCTGAATGGTTGATCAAATCCTCAGCACCAGTTCACTTAGTTGTTTTTTCTTCTTTCTTTTTTTTTTTTTTGTTTTACCTCAAATGCCTGCCTGAAACGGCATCCACTGGAAGTGTAGGCGCTAGCTTTGAGGAGGACAATGGGCCACATCACGCTGTCACTTTGGAGGCAGCACTCCCACGGATGCAGCGAGCGCTGCTGGGAAGCAGATGGCGCATCTTGGCCCAGCCGAGGCGTACGAAGCTGAACCGAGGCACGAGCAGCCTGTTTGGCAAATCCTTTTGAGATCTGGGGAGAAATTCTTGCAGCCTTCTGTGATGGAGCCTGGATTTCAAATAGCAGCGTTTTTTTGGGTTGGGTTTGGGTTGGTTTTGTTTTTGTTTTTGTTTTTTTTAATTTTTTATTCTATAGCGTCAGCAAAGCTTTTTCGCAGTCCTGCCGATCTGCTGTGATCAAAAATTGGTGCTCGAGTCTTGCTGCTGGTGGGAGGTTTCATGTGGTAACTCTGTGCACAGAGTGGATCCTGTGCTTAAATTTGCACCACACGGAGGGGAATGTAGTGCTGTGTTCACGTGGTGTAGGTTTTTATATATTTAAATGAATGTTTTATGACAGAATTCAAAGTAACCAACTTTATATTCATAGAGAAGCTCAGAATTAAAAGTGATGGGATTTTTTTTCTTTCAGATTTTCTTCCCCCACTTCACAAAGGCCCAGAGGCAGCAGGAAGATTAACACATCATGAGCTTTTAAGTGCACAAGCATTTTTTCTTCCTTCCCCTTAATTTGCATTCACCATGTGTCTAAACTTAACCATGTGTGTAAGAGCTTTGCTAGATCAGAGGTGAAATCCAGCAAGTCTGACTTGGTTCTAGCATGAAGGCACAAAAATTAAGGATTCATTGAGGTTTTGGTAGCTGCAATTGTTTGGGGCTCTGGAGTCCCCAGGTAAATGGCTGGATCATAGTGGGTGTGCAGAGTTCAACAGTTAACCTGCAGTAGCTGCTTTAAAATGTATTTTATTTGATGTTATACTTTCCATAGTCTGCCTGAAGCATTGATCATAGGCTGATTAATTGCGACCTTGATCCAACACTATCAGCCATGGAAGACTTTTGGCTTTTCCTGCAGCATTTGAAATCTGGTTTTGGTTTATTTTGGCCCTCCTGCTTGTATTTGGGTTGGTTTTGTTGCTCTTGTTTGCTGTAAGATGCTCCACATCCTCTGACACTTGCAATTATAAGTTGGGTGTAAGTGACTGACCACAGGACAAATGTAGTGTGTGGTATGCCTCCTGTGGGAGCCAGATTTTGGTTGGCTGTCTATTTTTTCTCTCATTTCTTTTTTCTTCTCCTCTGTTTCACTGAAGAAGCAAGGATTATGTAGTTGAATTGTCTGTCAGACCCTATTTTTTCTCTTCTTGCCTCTGTGGCTTTTTAAGCCACTGAATACATTTTAACCAAATTTGACAGGTGCACAGGTCTCTCAGATATATTTAATTTCTGCCAGTTTCATGAAAATAGTGGCTATTACAGAGGAGAAAAAGTAGTCTCTACAAGGGGAAAGTCAGGAGATCAACCGTTATTATGTATTCAAAAATTTGCATGGGAATGCAACTTTGAAACATAAATCAAGGGGCAAGGAGGCCCCTTCAGATCTGCTGCTCACCAAAGCCCTCGTCTTTCTCCCACTTCTACATTTAGCTGAATCATTAAGAGCACATATGGCATAATTCTCTGTCTGAGCATACTATGGAGTGATGTAGCATGAATGCGAGCATTGCATTGCACACAAAAGGCAGTTAGTAAACTAAATTCAGATTCCCTTATTTCTGGAGGGACTTGGGAGCCAGGGAGGGCAAGGAAATGGCCCTGCTTAAATGGTCTGTGCACTTGAAGTGGTTGAGCATGGGAGCAGGTCAGGCAAGCTTGTGCTGCCTCTGTGTGTCTGCATGTGTTTGCAGTGCCAATTAATTACATTTCGTTGTAGCTTGGTAGTGATTTCATCCAGGGTGAATGAAACGATGTGCATTAAATAACCCTCTGTGTGTATATGTAATTTCTGGAGCTGGGGGTGAATGCTAATGTTGTTACTCAATAAGTTATTTCTTGGCTCTTGCAGCCACCCGGCAGAGCACAAGTGGAAGTTTTGTGAACTTCTAGATGATTTACCCAGTGAAAACACAGCAGGTTGGTGCAAGCACAATCTGGTCTCGTGCATCTCTTCAGTTCCTAATCACTGGAAAAAAATCTTCATTTGTTTTCAGGGAAATAATAGAGAAAAGAATGATCTACAGCTTGTTTAAAAAAAAAAAAAAATCTAAAGGTATAAATTCTTCATGTATGTGAATTCAACTCTAAAAATGAATCTAAGCCAAGGAATTTTTTTCAGCCTAAAATCTGTGGTTTTGCTTTGTTGTTCTCCACTTCTGACTGCCGTTCTGTGAGATGGCACCATTTTGGAGGTGTTAATCTATACATAATGCAATTTCAGAGGACTCACTATATCTGTAGTGCTCCAAATGTTCTTTGAGATCCCTGTGAATGCATCTCGCACAATAACCAAAGAAAACAGTGGAAAGCCTGCAATTAGAAACCTAACAAGTAGAGCTAAAAAAAGCTACCACCATTTCACATGTGTTGGGTTTCTTCATGCAGCTCAAAAAGACATATCTGTATTTTCACCGAGTAGAAAACACTTTAAACTGAGTATAGGAATTTTTTATTCTTTCTACATCTCGCTTTGAAAATTGATCTTTTTTTTTTTTTTTTTTTTTGCTACTGAAAGCGCTTTTGGAAGGTCCGAGATCTGTTACACTACCCAGCTTAATCTTCTATTGCAATTGTGTATAAATCAGTAAAGTGAGAACCTTTCAGGTATACCACACTGAGAGATGAGCACCATTAAAAGCATAGCTAATACCTATGAGTCAATAACAGATCATTTTAGATAAAATTACTGATCATTCCTTATGTACCAGCTTTGTGCTTAGTCTCTCATTTTCTGGGACATTGTGTTTGTTACTTGCTAAACAGAAGGGAGGGTGCAGTCCAGGTCAGAATAGCTTGTATCTAATCAGTGTGTGGCAAGTAGACACAAATATGAGCATAGTAAAAAGTAATTGAAGTGGCAATTGGATAGAGCTGAATATTGCAATATATCAGTAACTTGTGCATGAGGTTATTATCTACATCCCAGCTTTGCTATTCTGAGTGGTTTGGGTGAGAATCTGGCTTTATGAACAGGCCTCATACTAAAGAAGTTTTGTGTAATGGATAAACTACTTGTGTTTGAATTTTATTGATTGATAGTAGAGGAGGTGAAATAGGTGTATTTCCGGAGGCAAGGGTATGCAGACAGATCAGAACTGCCAGAATAAAGCAAGCTGGGGCAGAGGAAGATGATTTAAAAGGGGAGTGAAATGCAAGAGGAGATGCCTGCGAACCGAATACTGGGATTAAACCACATGAAAAGAGATTTAAAAATAGAAGAAGTTAAAAAGACTCATTACTGGCAGTGAAATCAGGAGGGGCCACTGAGACTTCTGCCAGGAGAAGATTCAGAAATATGGAGACAAACCTCAGCCGTGGAAAGGAAAAAAAGCAAGAATATCAGTCAGATTGCTGAGTTGTTTTTTTTTTTTTTCAAGACATGTGAAGTCACGTGCATGTTGATATCATTGGAGTATGATGGTAGAACTTCAGTAACTGACAGATGATAATGTAACTGTCACTGTTGTGCATATGGGGAAATGTCCCTGGAGTTTAGAGAAGTGTTTCTAATTTCTAGTCCTTTGTATGTAAAATAAAAAGCTTTTAGGAGCCTAATAGCCTTAGTGTTGCTGTGGGGTGTGGATTCGGTGTTAATTTGGGGAGCTTTACTTTTGAGAGACACCACCAAGAGCTTCCTGAAGCATCTGGGGTTCCCTCAGAGGTGTCTCCCACAGTCCTGACAAGACCTGGCCCCGTTTCACTTATGAGATCTGACGAGATCATAGCCTGGGGTGGGAATGGCTTCTGCAAAGAGCTCCATAGATTCGGGGAACAGGACAGATTGGGGTCAGGCTGACAAGATTTAAGTTGACACACATTTCGTGAAATGAAAAGGTCATGTTTCAATGAAAAAGAAGTGGGGTTTTGTTTGTGGGATTTCTCTTTTTGCTTGGATTTCACTGACGGCAATCTGGTCCACAAATGCAAATGAATGTGGCCAACCCTTGGATATCAGGGCTTTTGTAAGGATTTTGGGTGGTTACAACTCATTCATCTGATATGTGCCAGTTGTGGAATGAACTGGCGTATTCGAACACCTTCTGCAATATCCATATATCAAAAGCCTTGCCCACAGCTTTATAAACTAATAATGTACAAGAAAGCTTTGCACCTCTCAATGGGGTGGCAGAGCTGCTCCAATACACCCCCTCTGCCAGGGGATTCATCTGGGTGAAAATGTTGAGATCTTTGTGTGGCTGAGAAAATTTTCCTTTTGTCCCCACTATAAAGTTTGAAAACTAAACAAGCAAAGATTTTAAATGGGGTAAAACTTCAATAAGGAATTTTTTTCTTGTATTGAAACATTCCTGTTTTTTTCTATTGAAATACTTAGCCCTAGCTGTGCTCTGTGTTGTCTGTAAACTGCAACAAAAAAGTTGCTTCTGGCTCAGAGACAATATAATATATATAAAATAATGAACTAGAGGGAGTTCTCACTAATACGGGCTCCCCAGCTGGAGATAAACTGTTGTAGATATCTCTGCTGTGGACAGGAAGGTTGGAGGTTTCTGCACTTGAGACTGCTTTTAAAGCCCTTCTACTGACAGCTATTTTTATTCTTCTCAGTATTTTTCTCTTTGGCATTGATTTGTTTGCAGCTCTTGTAGTTGCACCCAATTTCCACCTGCCATGGAGGTGCGATGACTTAAATTGGGTCTCATACATATGGAGTCCCTAGTCCCAGTTTGAAATACAGTCCCCCCTATGGGGTACATATTAATAACCTTCACACTTTAATTCACTGGTCCTGCTTTTTGCCCTGTGCAGTTGGTGTGGTTTCTTGGAGCAGTTGGTACCAGAAAGACTAAATCTTCAGTTTTCCTAAACACACCTGCATTATGATGTTACTGGAAGCTGTTTGCCCAAGTGGTGTCATAACGTGACAGACAATAAGTTCTTTCACCTGTATTGCAGTACTCCTTCCTAAAGGAGCTGATAGACACCTCCATTTTTGCCTTCTTTGATCAGAGCAACCAGCATGCCCATTGCATCTAAAGATGAGTATTTCCCTACTCAAGGGAAGGTGATTGCAGCAAACCTCCACTCCATGGGCAAATGAGCTATGCCAGGCATTTGAATGATGAGCTAGGTCATCCAGGTTATAATTATCTTTAATTTTGCACTTTCAGAAGCTGTAACATTTACCTGAACATGATTATCACTAGGAGAAGTGGAAAATTCTGTCATACTTTTGGAAAAAAAAAAAAAAAACACATCATCAAAGAAACAACTCTAGATCTTGTATTTGAAACAGAATATCCTGCTGACTGACCACGCACACTGCTATCAGTAGGACTGTTTTGATCCATAGAGCTGAGTGATCACTGCAAGTAGTGAACACAAAAAATGAGTTCCATGGTGGAATGCGTGTAGCTTTGCTTTCATTTTACCTTTTTCTTTTCTTTTCAAAACGCTCGGCCCTTCTCCCTTGCTGAATGGCACATTGAATTCTTGCTCTTCTCTCTGCTGTCCTCAGAGACTTGGAAAATTTTTTAACTGAGGTTATCTGGGGTTTTATGTAGTTTAGTTATTTTTAATGGTGGAATAAAGAGGCTGTCATTCCCACCTCGCCCACTATTGCACCGTTTTACTGTAAAATATTATTTCCTCCATGAGTGAGAAATGAGTGATGAACATAATAACTAGTGCAGGCCTATGCACCAGTTCTGGCACTTCTCATGAACTTGTAAACCAAGGCTGTGCTTATTCCATTGTGTCTTGCAAACTTCCCCTCTTTCTTTGCAGAAGTTCTTGCAGGAAATACCCGTAGGCTTTAATTTCATACTAACTGCTGCATTTTTTTGTTATTTTCCAACTTCTGCAGTGAATGGTTTTTGCTTTCAGTGTTTCTGTTCTGTAGGAGGGAACTGTGGGTGGTTACAGCTGTAATGTGTGCTCCATAATCTTGATGCATTTGTTCAAAAATTTCCCATTTGCTCCGTTTCAAGTTTTAACCAGTTGAGTGGCATATGCCTATGCCCTGGGGTAGCCTTGCTGCTCCAGCATCTCAGGCTGAATTGTATCCCACCAACACCTGGAGCATTTGGCCGTTGCAACAAGACCCTGCAAGACCCACAGCCTCCCGAGAGAGGATGAGATGAGGGATGAAGGTTTCATTTTAAGCCTAGCAATCACTGTGGCTGGAATTGAGGGGAGAGGCTTCTGAAGGTTTTTTGTGTGTTTGGTTTAGTTGTTTTTTTTTGGTTTTTTTTGGCCATCCAGTCCACAACCCTCGTTTCTGCCAAAGCCCTTGCAGAAAAGCATGAGGGCATATAAGGGAACAGTGGGAATTGTCTTGTTGGCAGCCAACAGCAGAAGGGCCAAAGTATTGATTGGGAAACGTGTAAGAAAAGGATACTGCTTCCCACGAGGAAGCAGAAGGCATGAACAGCAGGTGGGTTAGATGGGAAGGGGGATTTCGGATTAGGGTTGAGGAGGAAAGAGGCCATGGCTTGCTGTGGTTTACTCTTTCCTCCTCGTTGTGATGGTGTGATATTTGCAATGCAAGTTTTCTTGATACTGTTGTTATAGAGACGTTTCTCTGCTCCTCGTGCCAACTATTAAGAGCTGTCATGTGCAATAGCATTTGAGCTTATTCTTCTTCTGGCATTAGCAGAGAGATTTCTCCTCTTTGTAAATGTTGAAATGTTTTGCAGCTTAGTTATAAATATAACAAAATCATGTCACTTTAGTTCCAGCATCTGGTAGGATCACTTTAAAATATAATTGAGTAAAAATTAGAATTTAAACAGCAATTCTGTCCCTATTTTGCTACTTTAAAACCAAAAAACCCAACTTTTTTGTCATGATATGTATAAACAAATCTCTTCTTTCTTTCATGAAACTAAAAATAACTACAAATGCAGTCTCTTTCCCAAATTGCTTGCAATTTGTATTAGCAGTGGCTTCAAGATTCAAAGCCCATTGAGCAGTCCCTGAACTGATGGGTGTAAGATTGTGGGCTTTGTCAGGGACACAGCCAGACGTGAAACCCTGGTTGCTTCTTGTTTACTGTTATAGTTATTCACTTTTGATAATTTGTAAGGTAATGAAAGACTAATTAAATGTGTGAATCTTGTTGCTGTATGTACAGGTCCTTGCAATGCAGGGTGTGCACCTGGGATACTAGCTCCAGTTCTCTGTGCTGCTCAGATGGAGTACTCAACCCCTCTCTTGGGGAAGGGACAATATGGTAGGTTTGTGGTGGGGTCTAAAACAGAAATAATTTATCTATTTATTCTTTATCTACATTTTCTTTACTTTCTCCTGTTTTTCCCTGTCTAATTTTTGAGGGGAGCCTTTGGACCGAAAGGCCTTTGAAAATCTGTCCCAGGTCTTGTCTTTTCAAGTCTGGTCTCTGTTTCAGCACAGAATTTTTGTTCTGCCCTAATAGTAGGTACAAATCTGTGTTCCGGAGGGGAGAGGTTGTGAGCACTTCTGTGAACCAGCTGTGAGTTCAATGTTGCAGTCTAACCTTCTTCTGAACAAACAGTAGGAGTCATCTTCCCTTTTACAAAGTAGTTCAAGCCTCCAAATTCTCCATTTATTTTCAAACAGTTGATGAAACTTCTGTGTTTCTCTGCAAGGAAACATTTATTTGTACATACAGGGGGAGCCTAAAGAGCTGGAAAAGGGAAATGCCTCTTTCTGTCTCAGAGCTCCACATTCATCAAGTTCATCTTTGCAAGAGTGAAATATCTTCATTCACCCTGGTTTGTAGTGTGTATTTCTGTGTAAAAGAAGCAAGACTATTGCTTGGAAAATAATTAAGCCTTGGATAATTTCACTATTTTTTCTTCTGATGACTTGAAGAGGCTGAAGACATACATAGGAGATCTGTGGCTGTGTCTTGAAATGCATTTCATTAGTCCCTGCTTCTAGCTCAGCTACTTCAGGGAATGTTCTTCTTGGTAGACAGTGTCTGTGCTATAGAGATTTGTGGTTATAGTCAGAAACCTGTTACATCTGTTAAAAATGTGTAAAAGATGGACCCTGCCAGAAGAGCTTCCTCTGAACTTAATCAAAGCAGATAATGTGGGCAAAGGAATGGATAAGGAAACAATTCAGTGGTCCTACTCCAGGCTTCCCAATTTCTGTGATCTAGATTATGCTGTTCTTAATTTATAGAAAGCCTCAGCCCTTTAAGGACATGGCCAGTAGAAGAAAACTTAGCATGACTTGATGGTTGCAGTTTGCTATCTTTTTGCATCATAACATTTATTTTACAGTGTTCGAGAAAGACGCATCACAGGGTGAGAGAATTTTACATGCCATATCTTCATTTAAAAGCTGTGGCACACATTAAATTTAATTACTCTCCCTCTATGGCTTAAATTGAGGGCAGCTTCAAAAATGAGGGTGGCTTCTATTAAACTTAATTACTTTTCCCTGCAGTCTGCATGGTTAGTAATCGCAGGTAGATTCTAAACAAAGATACAGTAGAGAGATTCTTCTATGAGAATAGCGCTGGAAATCAGCCTATAAAATATAGAGAGATGCCAAATACCTTTTTATACCCAGCTTTAATTTATTATTGTTACAGTTAGCATAATAATAATAATAATGTTTTAGTGTGATTAAGAAGGTATAGCTGGGGAAGGGGTGTTAGTTGAATTTGGCCTTTAAAGGTTTCAGCAATGAATTCTTCCATTTCTTCGAGTTCTTTTGCAGATTTATGGGGTGAAAAAAGGTTAATGATAGAATTTTTTTTTACAATGTGTTCTATTGACTATAGATGGCAGATCTGACAGTTAAAATGAAAATTGTTCCAGAAGAAACTTGAGTCAAACTAATTACTGGAGATGTTATAGGGATGTATAATTATATTCACCTTTAAAAAAAAAAAAAAAAAAAGAGGGGGGGAAAAAAGTTTTATTACAACTGTGCTTTTTAAAGAACAAGTGGAGAAATAAAAGCTGTAATTGTTCTTAATTATAGCTAACTGTAATTGCACACGACTGCAATATGCAGCACATCAGCAGCAGATTAAGAGATCCTGGCATATGTGTAGTGTACAGAGTAACTTTGAGCAGAGGTGTAGTTTTATGAATATAGTTATATATAATTTAGGTCTCCTGCTTTGGCTTCCATCCATGTTGATTTTATTTTATTTTTATAGTTATTGTGGCAAGATAATTGTCACTTGGAAATTGCTGCTGCAGTGATTTATCTGTTCCAAACGAATCAAAAACCTTCAAAAGGAAAACTTGTTTTCTTTTACACCAACTGATGGTCCTGAAGTGACCAGGAGGGATTTTCTCAAATACCCTTATGTATCTACTGATGCAGATAGGTGGCTGGTAGGATTTTTAATTTTTTTTTAAGCATCTCCGTATCATCAGCACTGAGCTCCCAAGGATTTCGCAGCATGGTTGAACATCTTTACTAGCAATCTATCCCCAAGTTGGGTGTTTTTTGTTTTGCTTTGGTTTTTTGATTCAAAACCCTTGCAGTTGCAACCCATGAATCTTTAGCCCATGTGAAAATGCTGCTTTGAACAAAATCTAGGGATGCAAATGCCTAACGATAGACTCTGATTTTTTATTTTCTCTTTTCACCTGATTTACAGTCTGACTTTTTTTTTTTTCCAGCTGCCTGCACACAGCTCCTCTTTTTGAGTGCAATTTTGCCTGTAAAACATTAAGCTCTTGTTACATGGTGAACTAAAGAGGGAACACAGATGCTTTAAGGAGGCTGTTGAGCTTCAAAACTACTGGTTACATTTCCCACTGCAGAACAGTTCATTGCTGAAAGAAAGAGGGTCAGTGCACACCGTATTACTCATGAATGTGTGCATCTTCTTGTGATGGTAATTTCTGCATTTCTTGAGTACTTCAGATGAGTTCAGTCTTTGTCTTGATGTGCCAGGATCGTCTTTGATGTTCCAAACCTGTTTTAGGCTGTTCCTTTTACCCCAAGATAAATAAAATCCATCTGTCACTGAATACCTTCCTTCCAAAACACAGTTTTGCAAAATGTTTCAGTCTTGGACCAGAACAGAGTGATTAAGCCTAAACTTTGTGGACCAGAAGGGTTCTTTTAGACTGCTGGAATAGTGATGCTTTTTTGACTGGCTTACTGGCACAAACTGTAACCCTAGTTGTAAGGAGCTGTACTTGTAAATTTGTTTGGCTTTGTAGTTTGGGAAAACCTTGTGTGCCTACCCCAGAGCAGTAGAGAAGGCTTTAGCAAGAAACTGTGTGCTTTTAAAAAAGGGGTTTCACCAAGAGGAACAATGATGCACGAAAAGTGTGTGGCAGATTTCTAAGAGTAAGAAGCAGCATCAAAAAATTCAATTTGATCACTCACAGCAAAAAGAAAAGGTAAAATGGATGGCTAGATCCATAAGGAAGCATGCAAGGATGTGGGTATAATAGAAGTTAAACCCATTCTTGCAGGTAGCAATAAGAAATCAAAACTTGTTGCTTCAAAAGGTTTGCTGCATGGAGAATCTCCTTTTAACTGACAAGTTTTAAATACAAGTGTTTGCTTCAAATGCCAGGACTGTAACAAAATGTATCTATTGCAGGGCTGCTAATAAGCAAATGTGAGCAATATTTCTTGACAGCAGGCTGTGGGTGTTTTTTAATAAATCTGTGTTAAGTAGAAAAGGAATAAAAGCCAAAACCCAAATAGCAATCCACTTTGGCTACTGTTTTCTTGCTCCAACTATAGATGGATGCATTGACCCCAATCAGAAATACTTGAAGGATAATTCTGGTTAGTCGAAGCTAATGTGGAATTAAATGTGTATACACTTGTGTGTGTATTCCCAGCAAAGCTAATGATACGATTCCAAATGCTGAACATGTCCCCCACTCCTCTTTGTTAATACAGTGTTGCTTATGCTCTGCAATAAACTATTATTTCTGTGCTACTTCTGTAATTACATTTAATAATCAGCTCTCACAGTCCAATAGTATTAAACGTAGGAGTCTTTTCAACAAACTATGATAAATAGCTCCTTGCAGAACTATTGTACTTGAGGAAGCTTTATGGCTCTCTTTGTAAGATTTGTCATTTTCTTAATGCAGCCTCAGAAAGCTTCTGAGCTTCGCCGTGGACCATCACTGTATCTCTCCCTTCCCCCTCTGCCTGGGAGTGTAGCTGGGTAAATGAAGCTTAATGTGCCATTTCCAAGCACTGTGACACTCCTCCAGGGCTGGTTACATTTACCATTGCTAAAGCCTAAATAAGTGAGATTTAATGAGCAAGAATGCTTGCTAATAGCTGATTCAGGTACTTAGTAGTCCGTGTTATTTAACTGTGGTAGAATTACAGAACATAAATGGTCTGATGATTAATAGACGTACCTGCTATATATTGCAGCCTAATGGTTTTTGCCATTAAGAACTATCTTAACATCTCTAGGTTTAGATGGGGTTGGGGAGAAAAGGACTTGCTTGTAGATCTATATCACTGGTAACTTACACCTTAAAACACTTTATATTGATGGTTTAGTGAAATTATTTTTTATTGTTCAATTATATTAATGAACTTGTTAGAGAACGGTGGTATTTGTGTTCTTCAGCTTTCTGAGGTGGCCAGCTCAGCAGATTTATCCTCTCTGCTTAGGGCTGTCAAAAATAAACTCAACCCATCCTTTTAAGGTCAGAAATAAGGCAGTGAATTAGATCTTTATCTCCTTTCGTCTGTCCCATTAATTTTGGGCAGTAGTAGAGGGACCAGTAAGAACAAAGCTTGACTGTATTTTTAAATGCTTCTGATTTGTGGATGGGCAGGTGGCAAGAGGGAATAAAAAGGCAAAAAATAACAGATGAACAGCAAATTAAAAAGAATGAAGGAGTAATAGTGTCCAGCATCTGTTGTGGTTTGCACTGAGGTACTCGAGAATATACTGCAGTATTTATGGAAATAATATAAGGACTGTTTTGAACTGCAGCTGGAGGGACACAGACTGCTGGCTGGCAGGCTTGTTCAAGGAGTCCTTTCTGTGTTTTTCCTACTTTATCCCATGTTTCAACCTGACCTAAGTTTGGGGGTTTTTGGTTTTTTTTTGGTTTTGGATCACAAGGAGGAAACATCAGGACAGACAGGAGCTAAGCAGTGACTTTATCTCTGAGTAACCAGCAGAGAGAAAGGCAGTAACTAGTTCAGCAGTTGGATTCAGCAGGTGGAGCAGAAGGAGAACCAAAAGAAGCTCAACCAGGGCAAGTGCAGAGTCCTGCACGTGGGCAGGAGTAACCCTGTGCACCGGTACAGGTTAGGGATTGACCTGCTGGAAAGCAGCTCCACGGAGAAGGACCTGAGAGTCCCGGAGGACAACAAGTAAACCGTGAGCCAGCAGTGTGCTCTTGTAACCAAAAAGGTCACTGGGATGCATTAAGACAAGTGTGACCAGCAGGTCAAAGGAGGTTCTTCTCCCACTCTACTCTGCCCTGATGAGGGAACATCAGGAGTACTGGGTCCAGTTCTGGGCTCCCCAGTTCAAGAGGGGCAAGGAACTACTGGAGAGAATCCAACAGAGGGCTATAAATATGATTAGGGCACTGGAGAATCTCACTGATGAGGAAGGACTCAGAAACCTGGGGCTGTTTTGTGTGGAGAAGAGAAAACTGAGAAAGGATCTTATCAATGCTTATAAACATCTAAATGGCAGATGTCAAGAGAAAGAGGCCAGACTCTTTTCAGTGGAGCCCAGTGACAGGAGAGGGGCCAGCAGACACAAACTGGAATGCAGGAAGTTCCATTTAAACATAAGGAAAAACTTCTTTCCTGCGAGGGTGCCAGAGCCCTGGAACAGGCTGCCCAGGGAGATTGTGGAGGCTTCTCTGGAGACTTTCAAAACTCATCTGGACACGTTCTTGGGCAACCTGCTCTAGTTGAACCTGCTTTAGCAGGGGTGTTGGACTAGGTGGATCCCCAGAGGACCTTTCCAACCTCTGCAGTTCTGTGATTAAAAGACAACATGGGCAGAAGGAGATGCTGGCAACATCAGTGTTTCAGGTAGAGATGAGCTGTTTTCAGTAGTTTCTGTATCCACCTGGTGAAACTTGTGATAAAGGAAAGCATTTTTTTTCCAAAAGTCATTGAATGCTTCCTCAGGGCTGTGATAAGGTAGCTGCAGCATTTATCAAAGCTGGTTTGTGTTTCCATAGCTGGCAGTGCAGACAGAGGAATTTGCCTTTGGTACAGCATGTGGCCATGCCCAACATCCCTCCTACTGCATGACCCTTAAGCAAGAGATGACCTTGTGAGGTTTCTGGTATTTTCTGCCTCCTGAGTGGAAAAATACAGTGAGAGTTCACTGCTTTTAAAATGAGAATTATGAGGACCCCAATGCCTGGAAAACTGTGGGGTTTCCAGGGGAAAAAACACATCTTTTGATTTGCTTTTTGTTTTCCTTGCTTGCTAGCAATGTGTTCCTGTAGAAAGCAAGTTGTTTGCATACTGAATTGAATAAGTAAGGCCATCCCCTTCCCAGCTGATACTAGTTCTTCTAAGGTGTCTTTATTTTAGCATCTCACTTTGTTCCAGAAGTTCTTCAGCTTCACAAAGTTTCAGAGATTCCCAAATGCGCGTCCCTGCCTGGTCTACATTGAGTAATAAAATAAAGTATTAGAATACATAAAGCTGAAGTATCCGAGTTGTTCTGATCCAATAAAGTAGTTTGAGGCCAGAATGAGATGCCATTTCCCAGTTTAGCATTTCTTGGTGGAGAATCACAAGTTATTTATTGACTTATATCTCTGATATAAGTTTAAATAGAGCCTCCAAATTTTGTGAGTGGCTTCAAGTTTGTGTACATTAGTGAAGACATCCAGCTCCAGGGAATGCCAAAGTTTTGCACTGTTAGCATATGAAATTGCAGCAGGAAAGGGGAAAGACTGAGGTGTGGGCATTCAATGCAAAGCAGTTGTGAGGGTTGCTTCTTCTTTTTGGCATTTTTCACCAAAGACATCAACATCTAACCCAACCAACATCAGATACATCGTAAAAGATGCCTGTGTAGAAGGTACATGTAGTTGCTTCTCACACCCTACAAAATATGACAAAGTCTTAAATATCAGAAGATATTTACTGCATCCCTGTACAACATCCTAGAAACTAATCTAGGCCATCACCATCTATAGTACTTGAATAATTTTGATGTCTTTCTTCATATATCTTATACATCCTTGTGATTCTATGACTTCTTGGGGTTATTTAGCTTAGAGGAGAGAAGACTTTGGGGAGACTTTATAGCAGCCTTGCAGTACTTAAAGGTGAACGACAAGAAAGGTGGGAGGGGACTTTTTATCAGGGAATGGAGTGATAGGACAAGGGGTAATGGTTTTAAACTGGAAGAGGGTAGATTTAGATTAGATATTAGGAAGAAACTCTTTATTGTGAAAGTGGAGAGTAGCTGGAACAGGCTGCCCAGGGAAGTTGTAGATGCCCCCTCCCTGGAAGCGTTCAAGGCCAGGTTGGATGGGTCTTTGAGCAACCTGGTCAGGTGGAAGGTGTCTCTACCTATGCCATGGGGATTGAAACAAAATAGTCTTTAAGTAATTAACACATGGCCCAGAGTTCTCCTTCAGTTCTGTATTTATACAACTGAGTTTGACTTCAAATTAATGCTGAGACTTCAGATGTGATGCCCCTCCTTTCCTTTGTACGGTGGAAAAGAGATGGTGGCGAAGTGTAACACAGCAGCCAATGGAAATGGTAGCATGAGCTACAGGTCAGTCAGATTCCAAGTGTGCAAAATTGTCTACTCAAGGAAGTTACAGCAGGTTTAATGAGCATATGGGGAGGAACATCTGCTCTGTTTTGGTCAATCTTCTCATTTTGAGGAGAGACAGAGGGTATTTTCCTCCCACTGAGCTCATACAGCTCCCTGAGGCAGGAGCCTGTGCTTCACTTCTTTCTCTCCCTCTGCTAACAGGATGAGGATGTAGGAATTGGTCCATGGTAGATTCTGCTGCATGTTCTTCCTGCTGCTTGCTGTGCCCCAGAGAGCCAACTTCTGTACCCATGGTGATTCCTTCCTTTGTTTCCAAGTCATTAACTTTCAAAAGGCAGCACTTCCCTGAGAAAACCCATGGCAGCAGAAGTCCCTGTGCTGCGACAGCCGCATCTGCACATCCACATTGACAGGGTCTGACCTTTGGAGCAAAGCACCCAAGTGGGATCTTTCTTCATTTCTTCTCTATATCCTGGCATTTCTCCCTGATGACTCTGGCTAAATAGTATCCTAGCCATGCCCCCATTACCAGTCTATAAAATGGACACACTGCTGTGTTTCTTCCTCCTATTCATTTTTATCGTGCTCTTCAATAGCAGAGCAGAAGATATGAGAAAGGAGCTTTCATTTGATGTCCTTTGTGGGTAATTAGACAAGAGGCCAAGATCTTATGTAGGCAAATTACAAAGAGTGAGGATTTGGCCTGAATTGTGCCTTAGCTTATAAGTTATAATACTGCTGTCTTCAAAGATGTTAGGGGTGGGGTTTAAATAAAAACTTAAATTTTTCTGAACGATCTAGAATAGTCATGTTCCACTTGGGGGATGGTTTGTATACTGGATGTACATTGCTTGCATGGATTTGATGGCTGACAAACTGAGTAAAGAGATTTTTTCCTCCTTACCTAAGGAGGAATGAAAAATTCAGAAGTAACAAATTTAGAAGAGTGAAAAATGTAGCTTTTAAAAATAATAATAGGAAAAAACAACAAGCATGTTTGCTCATGTCCTTTATCTCAGGCAGCTAATCTTGCAGAATGTCAGCTTGTATAGAAATAGATTTTTACATATGAACTTGTTACATCACTTCCTAAAAAAGGAGTATTTAGCTTGTACTTAAATAGCACATTCAGAGACTGTTTATGCAGTATTTCTGCTGCAAATGTGTGATCCTGGTTAGATAGCTAAGCTCTGTGTGAAGTTTCATAACTGCAGTATATTTATTTGCTGCTTGCTGTGTGAAAGAGAAAATACTTACAAAGGTATCAGTTTGAAATCTTTATTTTTTTTTTATATTTTAATTTTTTTAAAGATGAAATTTTCTACTCTTTTGATCTTCTGAACAACCTAAAAAACCCCAATATGCTAAAAGCATGTGATACAGAGAAAACAAAACCTTCTGTGAAATCCATCAGATTAGTCACAGCAAAACTGAATTCAAAATTTAAACCCTGTATCTTATCCAAATGTAGCTTGTTTATTTTGCTTCCTTCCAACAAAGCTGAGAAACTAGCCAGTTTAAGACCAGTGAACTATCTTGTGTTTCACAATGGTACTTCAATACACGCTCTTAATTCTTCCAAATCAGCTCGGATGTAGTGTCCCATGTGATTTTAGGAAGAGCAGAGACAACAATGTGTCTTTGGAGGTGCTATTTTTCAGCTGAAATGTGAAATCAATGTCCTGACCATTTGTGGTCATTAAAAATCCCATGGCACCTTTCTGCAGGAGCAGAGGCATTGACAGCCAAGTCTTGGTGAAATTCCAACTAAGTAATTATATTCTTCTTGATGCAACCTCCCTTTTAAAGCAAATTTAATGTTCTTCTTCAGTTGTTCTCCCCTGATTTAAGTGAAAAATTCTTCATTTCCCTTTGTAAACTTTTCTTTAGTTCGGGTTTATACTGACAATTAGTAGCTGCCTTTTCTCTTGCCACATCACTGATGCATGTCTGTGCAGCAGCAGTGAGCAAGTGTGAAAGCACAGACAATTTAAAAAGCTGTTTATCGATGCTCTGGATAAAAGCCATTAAAATTAAGGGCACGTATCCCTTTGAGTTAGTGGTCAAAGGAGCTACCAATGCTGCAGCTGAGAGGCATTGCTCAGTGGTGTGTTTTGGACCCCTTCCTACTCTGATTTTCTTGTGTTGCTGAGTGTAGTGTAGAGTTGCTGGTAGGGTGTCTGCTCCCTGTCTGTGTATGGGCAGAGCCAGGGAGGAGTGGTCGAAAGCATAAGGTGCATTGTTTGTTCTGGCAAGCCAGACCTGCCCATTGGGCAAAACAAGGAACAACTTCACAGTTGTGCAATATTTGGAAATATTTCAAGGTAGAACTTCTTAGTTATTAACATTATTGTAATCTTTTACATGCACCTTAACAGCACCCTTGGCATATCTAGTTAATGCCCACAATGGATATTCCTGTTAAAATACAGAATTTTCAAGCGAGTCTCTGAAATACCTCATTTCTCTTCGACTTGTACTTATTGCTGGTCACAAATATAGCCCTTCCAGTATGATTAATGCTTGTTCTGAGTGTTGAATTCAGTTTAGGAAAGAGATGAATGTTTCACGCACACCAGAAGTATCAGCTTAACCTTTGGGTTTTTTTGTGCTTCATGGGAAATGAGTATAAGTGATAGAACTAACTTCTGCTACATGTCCCAGGGAATCAAATGGGTCATGGCCACTTGTTCTGGAGAAGACAGAACCTTGTAGCCCTCCTGGTTGAAACAATGACTGCTGGCTGTGATGCCTACAACCATGACCTCAGGGTTTGGACACTTCTCTTCAGAAGTTGGAAGACTCCCTTATTTCTGCTTCCACTTGTGCTGCTTTGCTAACAGCACACCATTTATATCCCGTCTTCAGCTTCTCCCTTACCCTTATGTCCTTATCCTCATGTGCCTCGTTTGCTGTAGGCGGGCTTTATCCTCTCCCCGGAGTGTGAGATGGAAAAAGGAAGAAGGGTGACACAATTGCAGGAATGTGTTGCTGCCTTTCTTTTTGCATCTTCCCCAGCACCCTGACAGATTGCTTAGCTTGAATCCATATGCTTTCCTTTTCACAACAAAAATGGTTCTCGATGGAGACCTAAGGCTTTTGGAATCACCAAGGGTCATGATCCTGCAGAAGATAAACATGTTTCTAAGCATAGTCTTGACTCACATGGTTTGAACTCAGTACTTGCTAAGTTTCCTGGCATGCATCTAGTAGAATATACACAAGGTGACCTCAGCTGCCCTTTAAAGCCCTGCCCTGCCTCTTGTGCCTCAGTTTACATCTCTGCAGAAGCACAATGTACAGTATTAAACCGGATCCAAAATTTGCACAGTTAAGCCTCAGAGCTGTGTTGTGCCAAACGCTGCACGTAGGTGGGTAACAGCACCTGCCAGTCAGCCTCTGAGAGAACAGCACCATATGATCCCTCAGTGAACAAATCATTTAATACAAACACAACACTTTCCTGAGAGTGTTCCTGAACAATTTTAGACAAAACTAATAGGCAGTGAAGTTTGTTTCCTGATCTCTATGCAAATCTTCCTACTTCCACTTCGTTATAAGGTTTTGACTAAAATATTTATACTTTCCTGCTTTGGTACACATCCTACTCTGATCCTACAGGGATGGATTTCTCAGCCTGTAGAGAGAAATGAGAAAATGTGTGTGGTGCTTGGTTCACCCACACTGGCTTTCTGGGTTTTCAGAATAACTGTGTAGTCCTCGCTGAGAGGTGCAAAGCCTTTTTGGTAGGTCAGAGCTCCTCACAGATCAAATGAACAATTTGTAAAAGTGCAGTTTAATTTTTTTTGGAAGACCATGTGTGATGAGGTAGCATTTTGGGGTTCAGACCTCCCACTTAGCACCTTCCTGGCTTTAACAGCACCTTCATTTTCCATGTGTACGGACAGTACTGCCCTAGTTCCACCCTGTGCAGCTGAGCACAAAATCCTAGGAAACTGTAAATGACCTTCCTGGAAATGCTGTGACTGTGCTTCATAATGTCTCTCTCTACCAAACAGCTTTTCCAGGGTCTTTAGCTTTGCCCTCCTCTGTCCTTAGCAGTGTTGTGCATTAGCTTTTCCTATTTGCATTGGCACGGATTTCAGTGGAATTCAGGGCAGTCCTGACAAAGCATTCAGGTTTCCATCCTCATTCTTTCTTAAGGTCATTATTTCATATCATAGGCAGGATGTGAAAATAAGTGGTCTTCTATTAATTTTCCCTTTGAGTGTTATCCTTTTGTTGTTTGTCTCCAAGAATTTTTTTTTCTTTTCTGGAGATAGAGTAAATTATGAGTTATTTTTATTGTATATGTCATTTGGGAGTACTAGGAATCTGAAAATTGGTTGTATAAGTCTAGCTTCAGTTTTTTGAAATACTGCAGAATGAGTATCCATTATCTTTAAATAAACTTTAAGGGTTTTCTTGATGAGCAATTTGCTCCATAAGATTTTTTTTTTTAAACTCCCATGAAATATATTTATAGAGCAGTGTTTCAATTCCTGATATTTATAGGACACTTACAGTGGACATTAACCATCTTCAGCAGGCTGTGTACCATTTATTTCCAGTGACATTGCAGGGATAATTGTGTTTGTTTTCTAGGAAATTTATTTTATTTTTTATGGTTTACAAGTTGATGAGAAACAGAGAAATCATTGGATAGTTGGGGATGTAATCAGACTTCTCTTTTACTTGTGAGTTTCAGAGTTTTATTTTAGTTTGATTTGTATTCTAAAAATCGTTAACTTACATATTTTTGTTTAAAACTGGAATTTGATCATACATGAAAGTGGCAACACAATTAATTACATTAAAACTGCATATTCTAAAGGCCTGCAGTGTCTTTGTTTAACATTCTGATCACATTCAGATTTTTTACCGCTGTATCGACTACTTAATAATTGTTTTCATAAGGCCAGCAGCTCTTGTAGAGAGGGTTATTTAACAGAAATGAAAATCTTTAGGAATTTAGATGCACCAATCACTCACTGCTCTGCTCAGAAGCTGACAGTGTGCATCCAGTTTAACATTCTCTTTTAAACCTTGCTTCTTGATGCTTTCTGCAGTACCCACCTGCGTTTTGCCTGGTTGTCTCTTTAAGGTGGATGAGCAACTGCTATTTCATAAAATGTGCTCCCATACCCTAAAGCAATAAGGTTTGTGCTGTTCTGTTGTTAGAGCTGTAATAGGTAGCCAAAGGCTAGGGAGTCCCTTTAGAAGAAGAAACAAAGAAATGCCCAGCCTGACTTTTTAGCCTGGGTTCTTTCCAAAAAAAAAAGGCATTTTAGTGAAAGGAGATGATGCCTGTGATTAGTAGTGAAAGGGATAAATTTACTGACTGTTGGAAGCATTTAGTGATCTAGTTCTTTGATAGGTTACAGAAGAGATCATGTTAATCCTTTGAACTGTATAAGCTATGAGTAGGGCTTGCAAAATATGGTGGTTTGATACCAATGTGCAGGATTTTAATGAAAATAGAATATCTAAAATGTACAGCTGTATCAAATTACCCCATAGAAACCCAGGCTATATAGCTGCACTCTAATTTCATTTTCTTATCTCTTTACATTCTGTTCCTCTTGCTCCTGGCTCTCACCTTTGATGTCATTTATATCATGGACTTTGTTCATCACAGGCACCTGCTAAAAACCTACCTGTCTGCCTTTGCTAGGGTGGGAACTGGCTCTTCTGAGAGGGCTTAAATATCTGCTGGTCTGTTGTTGAGTGATGTGCCCAAGGAAAGGGTGTGAGCCAGCTTTTTATTTTTTGCTTATTGCAACCACTGAACATGGTTCTGCTCCACGCCTTTTGAAGCAAAACCCTGGGAGGTTTAAGGCAACCTTCTGTGACCAGCAAACTGCACAGCTTGAAGACAGAGAAAGAAAATGCAAAGCCATGCATGTTTAGAGGGACCATTTTATCTTCTCTGACACTGTAATGCAGTCTACAATTGCCAGTGTAACCATTAAGGAAGAAGCCTGGGTGCCACTGTGGGGTGTGCAATTAAAAAAAATTAATAATTAAAAACCAAAGACCCTTGTAGCTGCTCCCAGTTCATATAGTGCCAAAATGCA
Organism: Merops nubicus; assembly: GCF_000691845.1. Classification (NCBI taxonomy): domain Eukaryota; kingdom Metazoa; phylum Chordata; class Aves; order Coraciiformes; family Meropidae; genus Merops; species Merops nubicus. The sequence goes on along the minus strand of NW_008619696.1, from coordinate 65,167 downwards.
GGAGGGACCTAGAACTAAAGAGGAGCACTGAATTATTGTGGGTTTGGTGTAATAGCTCTGTAGTTGCTCCATCAAAAACAGTGGCTTTGGAACATGATAAAGCTCTACAAGAGCCTCCAAAAAAAAATTTTTTTTTTTTTCCCTTTGGATTCATAAAGAAATTAGACTTGGTGCTTCTAGGCTTGATTCCATACTTAGGGTTCACTAAATACATGGGTTTGAGAATTGTTAAGGCAAGGAAGATTTTTTGACCTGTCTTTAACACCTTCCCCCCAAAAAATACCCCCAAACATACCCCCCAGAAAAAGAGAATAGGTTAGATGTAAAAGTCAATAGAAGGATTTTCTGTTCCTCAGCATTAAGCAAGAAGAAGAGTGTTCTGTTGAAAATTGTCCCATATCACAAGTTCAAAGCTACAGATGTGAAATCTTGCAATTTGGATCTCAGCTGAAGGAAATGGAGTATGAACTAACCAGCTACTGCTCGTGCAGCACACTTAAACACAGGACAGAGATTTCATAACTGGAGTAGCAAAGTGTGAAATGAGATGGACCTCTGGTCAAGTGTAGGAGGATGAACCCCTTTACGCCTCCTTGCTGCTGTTTTTTTTTCTCTAAAAAAAAGGTCTTATACATGGGAAAGAAAGGAGAAATAGAGCCACCCAGCTGTTTTCCTGATGTTTGGATAAGCTCTAAGCAAATGTGCTGGGAAGAGGAGCAAGGACATACAGTGGTGTTAGATCTGGGCTGTATTAAAGGATTGTGTACATAGGTAATAACAATAATGTGTTTAACAGTGCATTAATGTGACATACCTGTTACATTAGCCCACTTTCATTACCTCACACTCATGCTTCCCTGAAACAAATTGCAAACCCACAGAACAGATTCAAATAAGTAATCTGGATCAAAAATCACAGATTCAGAGAATAACTATTGCCTAAAACCTGATACAAGAAGACTTAACATTAATACGGTGTTAGTTCCTGATATGGTTATAAATCTGTCTAATGTCTTGTTTTTTCTGCAGCACTGAATAAAGGGAACATTTTCCACTGGAAAATTGGCCCAGTCCTATGCTTTGGTTATGCAGGATCATACAGTGCTGGCATTTTAAATAGTGATAATTTTATGCCTAAAAAATGAGTAATTGAACCATTGAGAACTTTATTCTGATGAAATCTTTAAATCACACTCCACTGCCTGTGTTGTACATTCTGTTGTATATATGATCATGTGGACGTTGCATCTGGAGACGAATCATTTGTGCGTAAAGCTGGGCATGTATGTCTGCACTCCTATGAGATATAACTGGTGGAAAGGCATCTTTAAAATTGTATAGCTTTGTTACAACAAGCTGAAGTTTCCTCACTTTGTGTCTTTCAGAGAGACTGCCACAGAGTTGTCTGGAACATTACCAAGGTAAGGAAGTTGCTCTAAACTGCATCTGTGTATCAATGTCTGGAAGGTGCTGAAAGAAGCACGACCTTTTGAGCCAGAACATGATCCTTGCCCTAAGGAAAACTGCTGGGATATGTGAACTGGGGTGCAGGAAGGAGAACACACACTGAATGCCACAGACAGGCAAATGACTCTGAAACTCTGGCACAAGGAAAACTGCACACCTTAAAGTGGCAGGCTGAAGTTGCTTTGAGGCTTAGCAGTTGTGCACCTGATGAGAAAAATCCCAAATGTGGCTCTCTTCCAGCTGTGCCATTCCACCCATTGCAGGTGGCTTGTCCTCTGCTTTAAATTTCACCTGGGGGGTGAGGGGAGGGAAACTTGGAGGTAGGAGGGAAAAACACTGTGATCTTAGGCACTTTCATTTGGAAAGCAACTTGAACCAAATTCTTCTATGCTAAGAAAGCTTTCTGCAAATAATAGAACTAGACAAGACTCCCAGGCTGTGATAGAGGATTTTGAAGAGAATCTTGCCTACATATTGTCAGAGAATGCCATAAAATGCTGTAATCATGCAGATAGAGAAAAGGGTGGAGAGGAAGGAAACAAAAAAATCTGATGTGTTAACTTGTCACTTAGCAGAGATGCCTGGTGAGGAAAAGGAAAGAAAAATCATGCTCTCAGTCCTCTTGCATCTTCTGCCACCAGCTTTGCTCTCTGAGGTGCAGAGGGTTTTAAAGGGGTCATGGCTTTGTGGGTTTTGTTATCTTCTGATTAATGCTAGCATTGTAGTTCATACTATATAGTGTAAAAAGAACATTTCAACAAGAAAGTCAGATTTCTTTAAGCATGGTAATACATGAAAGTTATTTCTGCTTCTAAGGCAGAGAAGAAATGTTTGCTGTTCTTTCTGGTGCATGTGGTGTTTATTAGTTGTCTTGTGTGTATTGATAAGCTGTAAAAACTTAGATTTTTCACTCTATGAGATGATTTTTTCCCCTCTGCAATGTCTCACTTTGTTCCACAGTTACAAGCTTGTGTGGTTTATATAATTTGCTCATTTATTAGATACCTTTCTTTTTATGATTTACCATCACTTGATATCCTCAGTCATGCAAGCAAATACGCTGGTGAAATTTTGCCAAGTGTTTGAAATGCTGACCAATGATCAGGCCTACCTGAGTCATGAAGATTTTATTCAGCTTCCTTGCAGAACACGTATGGTTCTTCATACATACCAAAAGAAAAAAAAGTACAAAAAAAAATATAATCAAAATAAATTCAACAGATCAACTGTTTCCTTGATTAGGATTGTCAATAACAATGCTTAGCTGTTTACTGGTTTTAGTGCTAAAATATTTCCAGTTTCACTGCACACTCCAATTGGTTAGCTGTTTATATGGCTAATATTGGAAACATGAAGTCATCGTATTGCAGAAATGAATTCTACTTTAAATTAAAGTTAGAGTGAGAGATATAGGTGCTTGAATAAACACCCAGTTTCATACTTGCCATTAATGATTGCCTAAATGTGTTTTTTGAGTTATTACCACTAGGCTTTAATTTCCACTATGGCAAGATGTCACACGTAAAAATCAGATTATACAAACAATGTGCACAAGGCACTGTAATTGTGTTATAAATATTAAAGCCAATGATCTTGTCTTGATTTAAAACAAATGTTTACAGCCGTGCACAGGTTGGCGAGTCCTCCAGCCTTCTTGGGGATTCACCTGCTCCTGCATTCCTTGAAACAAGCTGTTCCTTGGGGTTTTTACTCTCATGGTGTGATGTATTAATCTAATTTCAAATTTCAAGTGAATGATTTTGTTATTATTAATTCATAACAGTGAAACAGTCTAATTTCCCCACCAACAGCACATCTTCCACCTTCACCCTGCAACTGCTTTAGAGCATAAAGAATTTTAAGTGTTGCACCTTAAAATGCTGAAAGTAATGATGCTTTCCCATAGTCACTGTGATGCTTGGATTTTCTCTGATGGGGCAGAAAAAGTCTTCTGTAATGCTAGAAATCTGACTCTCATTTGGGCAAGCAAATATGATGCCTTGTCTCAGAGCAATAATGACTCATGGATATATTTGTGGCCAGAATTGATCAAATTCTTTTCAAGCATTCATAAAACTGGTGAAAGGATTTTCACTGCTAGCAGTTTAAGAGTGAGCAGATGGGTCTGTGCTTGGAATATTTTGTCTAACTACTCATGAAGGTTTAGGCATTGATGGCACTCATTTCTTGTTGTCATTAAAAAAAAAAACAAAAACCAAACAAAGAAACACCTGATGAAAAAAATTCTCAATCTTTCTGAATTTTACATAGTCAAATTAAAGAACTTAGAGGTTTCATCCCAGCAGGCCCTGTAAATAGTCAGAAGTTACAGAAGAGAATATTTTGAATATTTTATTTTCTCCTGTAGCAACCAAGAGAGGTTACATTTTTGCATTTTAAAAAAAGCAAATATAACCAAGTGTATTGGTAAATGGTGACTTTTTAATATCGTCATTTTCCATTAAATACTATTGACTGTTCTCTAATGATTATATTTAAGAGGATGAAGAAACTACTTTACTTCTTGCCACTGAAAAATATGTATCACTGACAAGCAAAAGTAGAAAAATATGAGTTGGTGGACATCATTTAGAAGGAAAGCTAATAGATTAAATTTGCCTGTAGAAAGATATAAAAAAAATTCATCACGATTATATTGTGTCAGTTCTAATTTACCAGTTATTTCTGATGATTTTCGGAAGCTCAGTCTAGAGAAGGAATTGAAAATTTAAACTTAAAATGTGATAAAGAAGGGTTACCATTTTTATATTAAAAGTGACATCATTATATCTATGAACGTATATTGTTTTTTTCGAAGAAAGGCTTTCTGTGTGCAACAGCACATCAAAGAACAGATCTTCACAAGGAAAACTTTATAATAATATGAAGTTGCTCATTGCATGACCTATTTAGAGTACTCAGATACTTCTTGTTGTAGACTACATAATTAAATTTTAAATGGAACATGATAAAGAAATTATACTGGTGATCTCCAGAGATTTGAATACCCTATTTGGATCTTTACAAGAGTGTAGCAAAGGCATACTTTAAAATTTAATAAAGGTCTGGCCTATTTTTTTTTCCCTTTTAGATGTTCTATAGCTGCTGTGGCAGCCCCATTTCAAACTGTGTTTGCTCTCAACATTACACAGGCAGTACTTATGAGAATAGACCAAACTATAAGTATTGGCAGCAGTATAATTTAACTTGAGAAACCCATCAGTTAAACATGATATACAACAATTAATGAATGAAGATAAGCTGCTAAAATCTTGTGGTACCAAAGCTTTTAACCACCCTTTCACAGAGCAGCATCTGAGCTGCTCGGTCAAGGGGAGCAGTAAGTTAGTGAGGTGAATTGCTTGAGCACAGTGCAAAGCCCTGTGGGCACCAGGGAGATGATGTTTGGAGCTTAAATGAGAAAATACTCAGCTTCAGTATCAAAGGAATGATTTCAGTCTCTAGCCACTTCTGTTTGTTTCTGTGAAAGTTACTTTATATTTAAAGAAGAACAAATATTTTAAATATGGACTAACCGCAAGGATTATTTATTTGCTTAATACTAGGTTAGTAATGATAACAGAATTAAAATCTGGGCTACTTTTCCACTTTTATGTAGTGACTCAATCTTACATTTCACTTGGCGATGTGGGAGTGTGTGTGTGTGTGTGTGTGTAAATTTTAAACCATCGCTTCCTCCTCTAAGCTGTCCTTGTTTAAGGTTAAAAAAAAAATTCAAGTGAGTAATTTGCACATATATTTTTCATAGAAAAAAAATGGAGAAAGATTTCTGCAGCCCCTGCTTAAATCTTGAGCATAACTCGAGAAAACTTGTGGTTTGAGTTAAAGGCCATGTTAAAGCTGTTACTTAGAAATTTGTTTAGGAAGGTGGGAGGAAATCTGCCATAAATTGTAATGACATGTATACATTGATGTGAAAACAATCAAGTATGTTCAAAATGGAATTTTTTAATCTTCAGCTTGTTATAAAATTGTAATGATTCACAAACTTTATACATTTTAAACCAGTCATCAGGATTAGGGTACAAATTTAAAGCCCTTGTGAGTCAGGGTTTTATTCCCCACCTTTCCATAAATTTCTTTCAGTTCTTTAGGTTCCATTTACTGCAGAAACTTAGGTTCTTGTGTGTCTACAGCATTTTGAAAATAGAAGTTAAGTACTGAAGTCATTTTGATACTTCTGAAAAATGTTAACCTGCAACTTCACCATTATTTAAATCTAATGCAACTAAGCTTTTATCTAAAGGGAAAAGAAGAATTGACAACCCACCATATGACAAGCAAAATGAAATCTCTTGATCACTAACTGTCAGCAGTCTTTCTAATACCATTGTGTTAGGGAATGATATGTCTTCCAAGAAGCTAAGTACACAAGGTTTTGAATCATTTCTGTCTTGACAGCCTAACCCAAGTAACTACTTGTAAGTGCTTGGAAGAATTATAAAATCTATGTGACTCTATACAGTGAGTTAATAAAACATCTATGAGTGTTTTAATTACAATAAAATGAAGAGGATTTTTTTCTGACAGCAATAGAGACGTGGACTAAAGACTTACTTGACATCTCAATTGCTGTCTTCTCTGGATCTGTATGGATGGTGGGAGCTGGGGTTAGCTTCTGTGTTTGCTCTGCTGGTTCCCTTCCAGTCGAGGTCTTCTGCCAAGCAGTTTCTCTCACTCTGAGAACAGGAGGTTATACCTTTTGCCCCTCATGTTTCAGATACTGGGGATGTCCCCTCATTACACCAGTGCTGCTTTGCCAGTCCCATCAGGCTTTAACATCCATCCACCTATACCATACATGTGTTTCTGCCAACCTGTGACAGAATTTTCTTTACCTTGATATAATAGGAGCTTGGAACTAGATGATCTTTAAGGTCCCTTTCAATCCAAACCATTCTATGAATATTTGCTGATGTTTTAGTCTCCCTCAATTAAAGCAGGGATTTGACATAGTCTGTTTGTGACCCTCCCTGCTAAAGCAGAAGTTCTGCTTTACACCTCCAAATCCTTTCTCAAAACTCACTTTCATTTAAAGGCATAAATAATAGGTCAAGAAAATGTTGTTCATCGTGGGTGGCAGGCAGTGGTAGCTGATAACATTAAAATCTCTTGAATGTCAAGCTATATGCAGCTAACCAAAGTTAGTGTTTGGAAATGATATCAACTTGCATCATTTCAGAAAACACATCATTAAAAAGAAACAAGAAAGATTCCAGCCTTCAATATTTACATGTTCTCAAGTCAACTGTCCCAAAGAACAGGTTTTCCATAATTTGAATGCCTGCTGTTTTCTGAAGAAAATCATTTTAAATTGAGACTTGAATGTAACTAATCACTCCCAAAAAAAAAAAAAAAAAAAAATCTATGCTTGATTTTTCTCTGTGCTTCAGATGCTTATTTCTAAATACTGTTTTCTTTCTTTTCATTGTTGAGCTGTTTTTCTGTACTGCAAGCAGGACTACCTATTACCCGTTGTATGTGCTGCACAGGAAAGCCCTGATGTTCTTTGGTCTTTCTGAGGTGCTGTAACATAAAACACAGTAATTATCTGGGATCGTAATGAGTTCAATGTTATTGTAAGTGAATCTGGTTTTTTTTTAGGAAACAATACACAAGTTTTTACTATCCTAATTTTTATTTTTTCTAAGTAAAGCTTCAATATCTTAAAATGTGACATGGACTTAGTCCTTTTAGCAGATGTTGGCAGGGTTGTTTCTTTTTTTGTTGTTTTACATCCATTTTGAAATATGTTTTTTATAGCTAATGTTAATCTAAAAACACACTTATGTGCAATCTGATCCCTTTCTGGAGAGATATTTTTAAAATCTTAAGAGGAGCCTAAGGAGCACAGAGGTGATTATCCATATGTGCTTACTGATGACTTGAATTCAAAAATTACTAAGATACCAGTGGCAGGATTCGCATTACCCAAATTTAGCTATCACATAACTCATCAGTCTAAAGAAGCAGGGGAGAAATGAAGAGAAATAGGTGCCTCATCTCAGGACAGGTTGAATAACTTTGGGGAATTATTTTTCTTTCTCCATTGCCTGAAAGTGGAGACTGGGGGAATGGTGTAGACTAGATGTTTCACCTGCATGATAGCTTTAATTTAAGGTGAGTCCTAGCAGCCTGAGTTTTCTAAGTGTTAAAGTGCCAAGTGACGTAAACTGATGCCTACAGGATTTTCCAGGACATTGGCATGCTTAACCTCAAAAAAACTTTCAATATTTGGTACTTATGTCCTAAATATAGACCCTGGGAAGGAGGGGAGAAAGTCAGACAGAAACGGCTGTTGGACTTGATACGGCTTTGACCCAGAAGGCAATAATTTCTCCCAGTGCAGAGTTCTCAGAAATCAGAGCCTGCAGTTTTGAAATGGTTCCTAATTATGCATAGCCTTTGAATCTTAAAATCAGTGTAAGTGATTTTACTCAGTGACTTGTGTTTTGAACCCTCCACCGTTTTTCACCAGCAGTTGTTAGCATCTCCCACAAACACTTATGATTTGACAGCAGATCTTTATCTCACAAGTCTAGTAAGGCTTTAATTTTTATTCCCTATTGTAAAACTCTAAAACTGGAGACATATTCCCTTCCTTTTTTATTTTCTGTTGTTCACCTTTGCCAGACTTCCAAGCATCTTTTTAACTTGTCTTACAAAGCATTGCTATCCAAACGTGCCCAATGAGGATAAAGTGCAGCAGAAATGAAAGGACTCGGATCTCTTCATTTCCATTCCTGAAGGTGAATTCAAAGATTGTGATTATTTTTATTTATACAGTGCCTAAAGAGTGCTAAATGCTTTATGGAACAAATAAAAGACCTCTTGTAAAAAGCACGCATTCCTATAATCTAATTTTAGTCTCAAATCAGACAGTATGAATGCTAAGCAGCAGGGCTTGAAGAAAAACTGAAGGTATATGAGGGCTACACTAATAAGATTGAGCAGTTATTTAGGTTCATTATCTGCTCCACTTAATAGCACTGTAATATCTTACTAGTTTAAGTTAAATTTCAATTGGTCTGCAGAGAACTTTTGCCTGATACAGGAATGGTATTTCTTGGCTTTGCTCAAAAAATGAGCCTTTGAACAGTAGTTCAAATGACAATAGAGAAATGGACCATTACCAGTGGATTTTAAGAAAGAGGTCATTCCAGTATAAGAACCAGCAAAGGAAACCAACTTAAAATGCAAAGCTTTTTTTTCCCTCCTCATTTTATTTCCCAGCTTAGGTGAAATACTTGTGCTCCAAGTTAGTAATTTGCTTGTATCCTTTGCTGAAGTGTTGTTTTAGCACTTGAGATAATCAGAACAACATTCCGCAGAAAGTCAGTGCAAAGCATGAAACTTGTAGGAATGACTTCAGATGTTAATATGCATTTGGAGCAGGGGGGAAGTGTGTGCACACGAGCTCCTGGAGAAGCAGACCAGCAACTGAAGTCAAGGAGAGCTCATGTTGACATGGCAGAATTGAGAAGCTTTCTCTTGGTACCTTTGCTACAGCATAGGCAAGGCATGTAAAATATGATATATTTATATAATATATATGCCTATAATATGCATAATTATATAATACATATGATCTGTATTATTCTATAATACAGATATCACATATTTTATAAAAACTTAGAAATGAATTGCTGATATACAGGATTATTTCTGTATCATCCTTACCATAGGTCTCAGCAAGGCAGTAGTATGATGCATGGATGGGACAGTGTCAGGAAACACTCACCAATATTCCAGGACAGTAGAGACTCCAGTTTAGTGCTGTCTTCAATGTTCTCTGCTTTCTGAGCATTGCTTTTGTTTATGAAATAATAGCTATTGTAACATTTACAAAAATTGGAACTGTTCAAATGATTCCAAGAGATTTGCTGTGAATTACAAGCAAAACTTAGACAATTCCTAGTAAATTATTTAAGGAGGTTTAAAAACCCACAAGAACCTAACACATTCCCTAGTGTTCAAGGTTAACAGTTTATACTTCATCTACATTATATTAAAAACATTTTTACTGTAGTACATAAATGTTACACATTTTTAAAAGGCAATGATCGCAGTGGGACTAGATGTGTTACATAAAGCCAGGGATGAGACCTGCAAGCAGTAATTGGCAACTGTTTTTTACTTTTTGAGGGTGCTGACTTGAGATTCCTCCCGTGAGATGATGCAAAGTTTCCCATCCGTGCCTTGCCATTAGAAGTAGGCAGCCCCTAAAAGTTTTTCAGTGGTCAGCAGAAGAAGACTGTGAGCCCCAAACTGACGTACTTGGAGCCGTGTCTCCTGGAGGTGCTGTAACTCTTACTAGCAGTGATGATTTGCCAGTTTGGAGCCACTGAGGACCTACCCCACTTTCTGGGTATGTTCTCCCAATGTATTTTCCAAGTTGTGCCCTACACAGCACTTCTACAACAGCAGAGTTGCTGGTGTGGCTCTTCTCTTAGCTGGGCTGTAATGGAAAATATTTTTCATTCAAACCCTTGGAATTTTTAGAGCTTTGGCACTGATTTCTGCAGGGAACTTATATGCCTCAGCAAAGCCATAATGTTGTAGAGTGGATGCAAATCATGTCTGTTTGCCATAATCTATCCTTAATCAATGTCCATGGAGAAAGGGGGGAAACAAGATACAAGGCTTCAGCTAACAGAAAAACAAACAAACAACAAAAAAACACACCTGACTTTCATCTCTTTCTGATCATTTTGCTTTTGAATTTTTAGACACTAATCTCACAACCGTTCACATGCTTCATTTTGGAGAATAGTCCTGCTGATATCAAACTGATTTCACAAGTCAGTGCAATTTTAGCATGAGTATTGATGCTTACTCACTGCTGTGAAATGAATATTGTTGGATTTGATCCCAACTTTGTCACTAAGACTACAGACAACTCAATCAAGAAAGAAGAATATACATGTAGAAACTCGGGTTTGGTAGCATCCTCTTGAAACAAGAATGAAAAATCATAAGGTGGAAGCTTAAAATAAGGGCCTAAATGGCCCTTAATGCTATTTATTATACGGTTTGGGTTAATCTAAAGTACTGGACAACTGCAGATGCCTCTAACTTTAGTTCAAAGGACAAGTGCACTTTTCTGAACCAAGCTATTAATTCAAGTTCTTAAAAGGTGACAGTGACATTTAAGAAACTTGCTAGAGCTTGGAGCTTTAAATTAGAGGTTCAAAAATTATTCTCTTTATTACGATAAAATGCTGGGGGGTACACCTGCACCTACACCTGCACCCACGTGCTCAGGGATGCCAAAGAGACTGTGTCTCTGTCGTTAGTAGCTTTCATTCCAGGATTGCATGGTGAAGTAAGCAGAAGTTCCTGCAGCTATAAAGTTTTATTTAACAAAAATGAAATATTATTATTCATGTCATGAGTAATTGAATCCCAGATGTTCTCATTCTATATCAATGGCTGGGGACAATATGACTCTAGATGGACTGTGACAACATGAATTGATTTTTCTTTTTTTTTTTTTTTTTTTTTTTTCTTTTAAACCTGCAAAGTGACTGTGGTGTTTTGATTTTTTTTTTTTAGCTGATTGCTTGGAGCTGACATTACAGGCTGTGCAGCTGTAAAAAAGACCTGCTCATTTTGATTGAGAATAAATAAAATAAAATATTGCAGAAATAGCCTTGCTTTTCCCTGGTCCTGCCCCTGCAGAAATAACCAGAGATAACTTGGAAAAAGCAATTGAATTTGGAAAGGCATTTGCAAAAGGAGATGGTTGCTGCCAACATTGAATATGCAGAATGTAATAGAATAAAATAAAAGTAATCATGTTACTAAAAAGCCACCTGTTACTTCCTTCAGTTTTTATCTAAAACGAAGAGTTCACTTTTTTGTTTCTGAATATGTAGCAGAGATGGGAAGTCCAACTCATTAGTAACATTATTATGTGCAAGGTAGTAAACCCTTATTAAACTTAAGTAGAAAAAGAAACCACACTAACGTTTCTAAAACTGGTAAAGATGGATGTTTCCATGAAGGGACAGAAGTCGAAAAACTTTGTTTGTTAAGGCACACACACTGCATACAAGCAATAAGACTGTTTTGCTGAAGTGTGAAATTGCACTGAGTAATTTCTCTAATAACTGAATAGATATTGCACCTCTGACCCCAGAGGAGCTCTGGGCTCAGTGCAGCAGCCGGTCTCGGCATCAGCAGAAACTTGTGCAACCCAAGCACGGGCTTGTGTGCTGAGTGGTGGAAAGACAAGGAGAAAGGTGGCAAGAAAAGAAGCTTGACATACAAATTGTAAATGTTCTGGCTGATTTAAAAATTCAGAAAATGATTAATGATGACAGTACTTTATTTATTGATTTCCCCCCCATGACCTGTTCTACAGAGGAGCTGCAGAATTGTGTCCAGAGCTGTGTGTTTGACAGCTACCTCCTACTTCTAAAGAAAGTATTCAATCCACTGTGAACATAAAGCAGCAGAAACTTTTAATTGGCATTTCATGTTAGCTTTCTCTTCTAGAAATGATGCAGTGGTGATGCTTTTCCTCTGTTTTATGGAGAATGCTTGTAGAAATAACAGTTCAGTAGCTTGAGTGGGGCAAAGAAAACCCCACAGTATCCCTCAGCATAATACTGCACGTGAAGAAATGGGAAAAGAAATCATGTAAGAAAAACATTCAGTTAAGGCAGCAGCTTGTATCTTCTGTTTCAAAACTTGCAAGGTGAAAAAGCATGATGTGGTTTAAAGGAGATATTGATTTGGCTGAGCTATGTGTGAACTCATGCCACAACCTCAGTACTTTTCTGATCTCTGCACCTCTTAGAATTAATGCAGGGGTTTTGGATTGATTGCTTGAAGTTTTTCTGCAAAAACAGTGAGTCTGATGAATGGAAAGTACTTGAGGTGATTAAAAAATAAATAAAAAGTTATTTTATGGACTGATAAAAACTTTGTCATTGCACTCTCCTGTAGTGCTGTATAGTTAGAGCAAGGCAGCAAGAGCCTCTCATTTCTTCTGCTTTCCATTTTCTCTTGTGAATGATTGACTTTCTTCAGAAGCTCCATCAGGTAATGTGACATAAATGGGAAATAAATTCCCATCGTGAATTTGTCTCACAGTGCCAGGAACATAACAGACCTTTTTAGATATTCACCCATTTGAAAAAATTCAGAGCTTGGGCAGATGTTGAAAATCTGGCAGTCAAGTTTCAGCTACTATTCTAATGTGGGTTTTCAAATTTTTATTTTAAGTAGGTGATATTTTATTAACCTGTGAAATGCTGAGGGGTGTTGGTAGTGGGTCCTGGATAATAAAAAACAAGTGGCAGAAGCTGTTTATCTTCACAGCAGCATGAGAGTTGTTCAGGAGGAAGCCAGTGGTTCATCTCTACACTTGTTATTATCTAGCAGCTGCTCTGAAAGACAGGCTGGTGAAGCTGAGAACAGACAGCTATGGAAAGAAAGATCTGCAGGAAAATCTCAGCCTGTACTCAAACGTCTTTTCAGAGAAATAAATAAATGGATGCTTTACATCCTTGTTTTCTGTGGGTTTTAGGGCTTTTACAACTCCTGATATTCTACCTTTTCAAGAGATATAGATGTCCAGTTGTCTTCTGACTTTCAGCTGTGATACTTTCTTTGGAAGAACCAAACCAAAAAATGTTTCCTTTTGTAAACTCAACTTTGGATCACCCTCATTCTGTGAGACAAGGTACAGATTTAAAGAATTATAGCTAGAGCTCACAAAAACAACAGATAAGGATGACCAAAAAAATAAGCCATAGCCCCAGATTCCCTCCCCCCTGCCCACTTTCTCTGTTTTCTGCATGCATCAAAGCTGGTCTCTTCTGTCCTTTCAGAGGTTTATAAGATGTACGGTGCAGCATCATGTATAAGAAAAAATCAAACTGTCCAAAGCAAAAAAAGACACACAAGACAAAAGCCCAAAAGTTCCACCAAACCCATCTTTTGTTCTGCCCATGTAAGAACCTCTCAGTACTTCCTGCACAGTGCTCACTAGTGGGCTGCTGCTCTTAGGCATGCAATGCATCAGTCATCTTTACTTCTCTCACTCTGATCTTTGTCTTACATGCAGAAATTCTCAACATGTCCTTTCAAAAAAAAAAAAAAAATCTGCTCCAACTACCAGTCTCTCTTACTGGTATTTCCTGATTGGAAAAAAAAAAAAAGGGCTTTTATCACATATCCCATATGTGCTTTATGGTGCTGAGACTTCATAACAGAGATATGATTTTATAATGAAAAATCCCCCAGGGAAGTGTGCAGATGTACTGTGGAAAGATACTGACAATTTGTGCTTTATTTGTAAGAAGGGTAGGAACACTTTCTCCCCTTCTTTTTAAAAGAAAATAATATTAAATTAAAACCCAGAATTATGTCGCTTGTAAAACTCCTGGTGATATGTCCAAGTGGTGGCTGACTGATGTACACATTAAAATGATACTCTGCAATAAATCAGCTTAAAATTTGGACGAGATACCTAATAACAACTGTCTCCTTTCTTTTAGCTCAATCTGTAGCCTTTTGCATTTGAAGTGAATGGAGCAGCTAGGGAAATACAGCAAAATGCTAGTAAAGGGGGCTGTTGAGGGCATGCTCCATACTGGAAATCTGTCTTGTTATTGAATGGAAATGTGATTTAGATATGTAAATTATATTCAAGATTTCATCAGTAAGTCTTTAATATATCTAGAAACCACCTTAAAGCATTTAAATAAAATGTTAATTGATGTATGGAATAGTGTTAGCAAGATCTTTCAAAGAAAGCTTCAATTCCAGGCACGTAACAAGGAAGCAAGCACTCTGATCTAGTCAAACAGAACCTCCCATGGTAAAAGCCTATAATTGTTTTAAAGTTCTCTAAAAACCTACATCTCTGTTCTCATCTCATCCCACACACTGTGATAGTCCTTATGTTCCTCACTCTCCTCTCTCAGAGCTGACTTTCTTTGTAGCCTTCTCCCACTCCCAGCGTGCTACCTTCTCTCACCTCCTACGCATGGAGCTGCCTCCTGCTGCCCATACAACAAGCACTTTTCTACACATCCCAGCCCTTTCCTTTCCTTGAGCTCATCTGCACCTAATTCTTCACAAAGCCAACAAGATGTCTTGCTCTGCATCAAAAGCCAGAGGGTGAATTTTGCTTTCAAACTCAGGAAAGCTCAGTAACAAGCCAAGCAGTGAATTTAGATCTTCTGAAAGTGATCATCAAATGGAGCAAATGACTGATCATGTTTAAAAATAAAACCAACTTATTTGAAAAATACAGAGAGAGTGGTTGAGCTAGACTGCATCCCTCTGGTGTCTATGGAAATGCTTCCACATGCAGCAGGGCAGTTCTCAGCAACATTGACTTCACTGGTTCAGCTTCAACCAGCCCAGGTCCAGTTCCTCAACAGAAGTTGGAAATTTGTCCTAAGAGCTAGAAGTGTAGGAGTACAGAAGCATGAGCATCACTTGCTGCAGCTCTGCTTTTGATTGTCACTCCTTAGCTACTCATTAAGCAGAGGGATTTTGGAGGTAATTGCTAAGTTACCTTCCTATCTGCAGATGGTTTGCAGCAGTGACAGCAGCTGTTCCAAAAGCAAGCATGAGGGAGGTATTGTTGCTTCTTAGCTATGTTTTCAAATTTGTAACAAGACTACTATTTAAAGTATGTTCTTTTGTGACTACAGGCAATATGTTATCATCTGAATGCTGGAGGATTGATGGAGAGCATCAAAGTGATATGGCACTGAGAGACTTCTCTGCTTTGGAGTGGTTTCTTCTTCCAGAGCTTGTGTGATTCTCCCTGGTTTGGGCAGAGGTTGCATGGATTAACACTGTAACCTGTGACTTCTGCTCCCATGACTAGGGGGAAAGCAGGGCGGCCACATGATAGTGTTCAGCTGACAGGAGTTACTGCTTAAAGGCTGAAGAAGTATTTGAGTTCAAGAAATAGTTCCATACCAAAATGCAAAAAATAAGTAGAGATATAATTTTTGCATGTTGAATGCATCTTTGCTGGTAGAGGAAAATTGCCAGCGAGGAACTATTTTTAGGGTCTTTTTTTCACAAATCACTACCTCCATAGACCAAAGGAACTCAGCCCCATGCTATGTCTCAGGCAGGACATTCGAGGACTAGGATGTTTTTGTGTGGCTCCTGACCATCTCTCCCAGCAGCAGCGACTCAGGCAGGCTGTGCTGCTTAACCTCAGTGCTTCATGGTTGTGACAAAAATGCACAACCAATGCAGGCAGAACCATATCAGCCCAAACCATACATGAGGGGTGAAAGCTAAGGTCCTATCCATGCTCTTCTTTCTGGTAGAAGCTTCTCAGTTCCAGTATCCTTTCTGTTGTGCTTTACATAAAATGGTTGCCATTGAAGATGGGTTCTTTTGCTTTGCAGCTCTTTTATGAATGGAAGGTTCTGAGTGTGTTTTTCCATGGAAGGTATTCACAGAAAAGAAGAAAAAAGAAGAGAGGAAATGCATTTAATCAAAAATTTAAATCTAAAATCTAAACCTTTTGGTAGGGAAATGAAAATGCAAACAGCCGCATTTCCATTTGAAACATGTTTCCATGTGGTTCCCCACTTGTGTTGACTCATTGCTGGTGTTTGTGTTATTCCCACTTGGCTTTGAAACAGTTCCCCACCTTCTAAGGTGGAGGGATACATCCCACAATCGTTTATGGATCCATATTGGAGAAAGATGAATCATTCCTGTCTGTTTTCACTGCTGACTTGAAGAGCACCTACACAACAGCATTGCCATGGAAAAGTTCATGTTGGAGGAAGGTGAAGTTAAGGGGGAAAGTTGTCTTTACCATCATTTTAGTGAGACTGGGATTGCAATTCTCATTTTCTTGAAATAACACAATGGGTAGGGTACCATAGTGAAGCACGTGTCCCATGGCTTGGTATCTTTTGGCAAACCATCCAAGTTAGGCTGATGAATTGAAGTCTGTGGTGGCATGAGAATGTGTTGTGTGATTTTGAGCATTAGATGTTAATGAATACATTTTGGCTGGTGAAACATATTTAATTATCTTTCTGGGAGTAAGCAACTGTCATTTCTTGATATTGCTTGCATGTTGGGAAGCAGAACTAGAAAAATGTATTTAAAAATCACACCTTGTTGAACTGATTTTTTTAGAGGTCAGTAAAATGTAAATGGGAGAAAAAGAGATGATGCACATGTGAGTTAGTTTAGATTTGGTACAAATACAGAAAGTTCTATAAGGTAGGGCTGAAGGTTATACTGGGGTTTACTCAAAGGGGAAGGTGAGTGGACTGGTGCTACTCCTGTTAGGGGAGGCAGAAAAGATCATTATTCTCTGCAAAGCCAAAAAGCCAGCGTTTGAAAGGCTATTCCTGCATATATTGTGGCTTGCAACTACTCCGTATAAGTTTTCCAGTGTTCAGTCTGCTGTCATCCTGCTAACCTTTGAATACACCTGTGTAATCAAATCAGAAAGTAAATGTCTATCGTTTACTTCTCTTAATACCCTTGGACAGATTGCTGTCTCATTAGAAAGACTTGGCAAAGTAATTCAAGAACTGTAAGGCACTAATAAGACGCTGTCTTTAAAAATGGATTGGCTGAGTGGAAAGTCTGGCAGGTCCCCAGAATGAGTATCTAGCCACAGGCTGGAATTATTTCTGCGCTAATCTTCTTGGTGTATTCAGAGGATCTACGTGCATCTTGTGGAGCGGGAGGTTTGGAGGCTGCTGACCCGTGAAGAGCTCCCATCTGTGGATCTAGCTTGCTGCAGAGATGTCTGGTAGGGGGCTGAAAAGTTTGCTCTTTTCTGCAGCTGCAGTCCATGGACCAGACGTGTATTCTGAGTATGCCTAGCCCTAAGCAGTAAGGTGAGGTATAGGCTTTATGTAGCTCTGCTGTGCTGAAGTGAGCTGTCAGAGCTTATCACGGTAAATTTACTTTTTCCTATGCATCCTTGGGAGAAGAAGCTTTGGATTTTAGAAAAGGAATGGAAAGAGAGAGCTGACAAAATCAGAAACTTTGCACTTCACTGCAGAGTGACTGGGCACAGCTCTTTAAAGCGTGGAGTTTGCAGTTGTACAGAACTCATCTGGAAGAGATGCAAATTCCATCCAGAATAAATTCAGATTTAGATTTAAAATGCAACTCACATGGGCACCAAATAATACAGCAGCCAAATTCACTCTATTATTAAGTTAAGAGACTATCAGCTGACCCCCCCCCGAAATGTATTAGCATAATGTCAATAATGAGTCTTTTTATAGGAAGGTGTTGAGGAAATGCAATCAGAGCTTGTAATATGGTACCACGCTTCCAGACTGGCTCATTTCTCGTTTCGCAAAGCTTTATGTGATGGATCCATCTGTTCCCAGGAGATGGGAGTGTGTTGATGCCATTTTCATCAGAGACCTTGTTTCTAGGTTGAAGCTTTCTGAATTTTCTGGAATTTGCCTGAGACTTGATATTCATTGCCTGGGGCTAACTATTGCCAAGACACTCAGCATAACTAGCAGAGATTGCCTTTGCAGGCTGGGTGGGGCCTTTACTTAAGTGATCAAGGCTCATTAAAGCTTCAAATCTCTGAATGCACATTCAAAATTGAGTGACAGGAACTTCTGGGAAAGTTTTGTTGAAAAGCCTGGCATAAGTGAGTAATTATAATATACCAGTACTTCATATGCAACTTGATTGTCACAGCCTGTGTCAAGAGAACTCATAATTTCTGAAGGATAAGACCATATGTTCCAAAAAAGAGCTTTCAGAATGCGGGATACTTGTTTTGCAAGTTATTTTTTTCCTCTTCATAAAAAACAAAGTGTTATGAAATGAGATTAAAAAAATTCCCCACACTTAATTAAACTGATTCTCCAGGAAGAGGCCTCAATCCTGTTGGATAAACACATCCTAATAGCTATGATTTCTGATTTACTTCTGAACATAGATGAAATTAAATGTTGCATGGATAGTTGAAAGGACACTGTAAATATAAATCTAAGAATGCATAAGAAAGTTTTAAAAAATTGTTTTCTACTTATACAGTCTAATGCACTAGTTAAGGACCTCTTCACATAAGACGACAATCACCTTGCTGGTTATAATTGACTTCTGAAACAAAGTATGGCCAGGAGAGTCCACCAAATGTCCAGACAGATTTGTGTGTATCACCTGGAAATGTTGCATGCTGTGATTTACATCAGCATGGAATATAAATGTAGGTGACTTCATCATCTTCCATTTTAAGCTATACCTAAGTTACTTGTATTGTCCAGAAAAATTCTTGCTTCTTGAATGTAATGTGAAAAGGGATCTTGGGCATCACTGGTGTGTAAGAGGCAGAACTGAACCCGAGCTGACATTTCTGAGAACGTTAAGAATTATTCTGAATTTTGCTCCAACAGGAAGGAATAATACTGACTAACAAGATCTTGGTCTGCTTTTGGAGGCTGACCCTGAATGTACACTGTGGTGGCTATATTTTTAGAATTTAGATTTTATTTTCATTAGCAATAATATTCCAATAATGGGGTGAGGAAAACCAAGTCAGGTTGGTACCTTGGGATATTTTTACTCCCAGTAAGGTATAAGCACACAGGGAGATGTGATTGTTGCCCTGAGACATTATAATAACCATTATAGTCATAAGTTCAACTTTATTGACTAATTAAGGATATTCCTGTAAGATTTCCTAATGATTTTTTTTTCTGCATTTCATAATGAAGAAAAGTGCCATACAGCAAGCTATCTTTGCATGCCTTGCTAGGGAGAAGTTTTACTTGCATTGTTGTGATAAACAGGGATAGTAATCACTTTTTAAAATATTTTCTTTACATAACTGGAAGACAGTCACATCACCTTAGCTCTGCATGCTCAACCTCTTAGCTTTACTGTTAGCTTCCTATTAATGAGGGTAGCGTCATGTAAAGTCTGTCTGTCATTTTACCCACTCTAAATACTTGGAATTGTCTAAATGTTTTATGTGCATTTAATTTTACCTGTTTTCTGAACATTTTTAAACATCCTCTCATCACTAGGTTCCTTGTGGATACTTCCTAAGTGACAAATACCCTCACTGAAAAGAATCTATGTAGATTTGGCATTTGTTAGGCTTGTAGTGTTTCCTGATCCATGTTTAAGACAGTAGATGAATCCTAAAAAAATTACATTGATAGAAATGCTACAGATGTTCTCATCTGGGCTAGCCATTTAGTGCTTCCTTTATGGTCAGTAGAGAAAAGTAGGGTCTCTTCCAAATACTTTTTCCCAAGGTAGCTGTTTAAAACAGGTTGTATGGATTCACATTCAGTGGGGAAAACCAGGCATTACTAATCATAGACTAAATCACAGACTACACATAGAACCTGAGTTAGTTCAGGTATAGACACCTTCTCTGAAGAGCTGTAAAGTCATATGAAATGGATTGTCCCAACTTGCCCCTTGACTTTTTACTGGGAGAGGGAAAAAAAATCCTTCCATAAATCCTTTCCATTATGCTGTCTCACAGGATAACTTCTTATGGACTGCAAGATGCTGAAAAGATCACCCATTTTCCACGATCTGTCAAGTTAATTAGACAGATTCTGCCTATATTCTTTTTATGTTCCAAATCCCAGTGATTTGGTTGGCTGGGTTTTGGCTGGCCAACTTGCAATGTCTGCAGCAAACCATCTTGTCTGTAAAGGTTTCATTGTCTGGTGTTAAGAATAAATTAATGCTGTGGAGTTTAGCATCCATCAGGCAGCTCTCTGGTAAATGCTAGCAAGTAGCAAGAGGTGTTCCAGAAGTGATGTGAGATGCCTCTGCTTAACGAAATACCCACCTTTTCCCTAGTTTTAGCTTGTCCCAGTCCTCATTTCTTAATCTAGGCAAACCACAAGAGAACTGTTTAGCTAATGAATGATTGAAAAGTATGAACACCGAATTCAGTAAGCCAAGAAGAAACCAAACATAAAACCCCACAGAGATAACAAAATGTATGCTTAAATGCATCATTCAATTACTCTGCTCACTCTTTGCTTCCCGTTACATTCTCCTTTGTCAGTACACTGTATCTAAATGGCCATCTTGTTATGACAAGGAACTTTTCTTCATCCCTTTACCTGCTGGTGCAGAACGCTGTTGGTACTTTGCAAATATCAAACAATGAAAAGAATTGATTGCAAGCAACATATGAATTGCATGATGGTTAGCGAAGCTCAGAATTTTCCCTACCCAGTACTAACGCAGCCACCAGAGTTTGCAGATTTGCACTGTGCTGGTCTTTATGAATGAGAAGGGCAGTTTCAGGTCAACTCCTGTTAGAAGATTTTAGTTCCTTAAGTCATCAAGGGCAATACAAGCCACAGAAAGATCACAATCGATAGGGCACTATTCTTTGTTTTTCCTTTCAGGATAAGTCAGCCAGGAATCATATTGCCATTACCTGCTTAAAATTGTTTGTCCCTGAGGGTTTGAGTTATATCAGGTGCTCTACTCAGGCTTTTCTTCTTTGAATGTTCCTAGAAAGTTGATTCATCAGCCTGGCACAAATGGAGCAAACCACCTTTTCTGCTGAGGCTACCCTTATTGTGGAATGCAGAAGTTCCCTTACCTCAAAGAATGGAGCCAGCTGCTTTGTCTTGCAGCGTGTTTAGCTGGTCCTTTTAACTGCCTGTAATGTGAATAAGTCACAGGTAGAACGAACTTTGTATTGTTAGGTTGCATGGCATTAATGCCTCTTGGTATCTCAAAATCCTCACTTTCAGTGTACTAGCATCTGAAAATGTTTCTGTGATTCTCCAGAGACTTAGCTTGGATATTGCAAGCAGATGTTAGAAAAAAAAAAACTGAAAATGGATAGTGGTATTGATGAATCCTATCATAAAAGATAAAATAAAAATGTCATTACCTTTGCATTGTTGTGTAGCTTAAGATGATGAAATGCAGCAGTTATTATGGAAAAAAATGGTCTTTTTGCATCCTCCAGCTATAATCTATTGCACATGATTAACATGGAGAGTCTTTACTAATTAGCTTTTATGGTCAAATAGTTTTCATGAAGTTGGTTTGAAAGAAATCAAAATTAAACTCCTTATAACTCTGAGAGACAGAATTATGGAATATGAACGCATAGATAATCTTTACAAGCTAGAAGATAATGATTGTTGAGCAACAAAAGCTACATAAAAAGACCCAATAATATCTCATGTATTGCAGTAGTGTGTATGGGTAAGTGATGATGCTAGGAGTTTATAAATACAGTCTAAATAGGGTGAGGGATGCACAGAGTTATCTTTGATAGCATGAAATTTTGCATATTGATGCTGTGAATGCAAGTGATAGAGAATCGATCAGAGCAGGATCTTCACTCTTTACTCATCCCTATAATTTTTTTAAAAAATATAAGGATAGGATGCAGTGGGCTGAATGTATCCCATCTGAAGAACTTCTGCCAATCAAAAGGAATAATTTCCCCTTTCACCATTTGGCTCCTTTAGTTTCTCTTTGCATTGTTTTGTTATTTTGCCATATTTTCAAAATAAAATACTGCTTTGCCTGACTTCATCCTGCAGCGTTGCATCTTCGATTTGTAAGTGTAATGACGAAAGGGCTTTTAAAAGATGCTTATGCTGAAACGTGGTGGTTCTTTTCCAAGCCAAACTACCTTAATTTACCTGCGTGTTTGTGCAGATAAGCTTTACTAAACTGTGGCCCAGAAAATATCCTCTCTTCAGTGAGCCTGCAGCAATTACATTTCACAGAAGGAAGGGGAAGCACTGGATTTAGTACAGCTTTCAAAACAACTTAGTTTAATATCAGAAAAAATGTTCAAGCATTTAGGGGCTCATATCCCAGTCACCACAAATAAATTTCTGGCTCCCAGAAGATTTAGCAACCCAAGTACTTTTGAAAAATCTATCTTTTGGTCACTGAATTTCATAGATAAAACACAACCATTTAATTCTTTTCTGGAAGAAAGGGGAGGTCTTAATTCTTTTTTTAAAAAAAAGTGTAATGTAATTTGTCCCATTTCTGCATCATTGATCCCTTCAACAGATGACAACTTTATGTCAGACAATCCTTAAACAATTTTTAAAGGTTAGGGTCAAACACCAAAGAAGCAGCTCTCAGAGTTTGGCTTTTCTTCCAGGCTGGTTTCATAAGAAGGCCGTATTCTTCCACTTGTACTGTGGAGCCCTACAGCAGAGGTTTTTTGCATTTCTATGGTGTACATATTTGAGATTCCCCAAGCACTGCTTTCTTTTGTCACATTGTTAATATTTGCCTAACTAAATAACAGGGTGAAGTTTGAGGGTGATTCTGCAGCTAGGCTAGATTATTGAAGCTCTGAGAACCTGCAAGAATTTAGTGTTCTCCAAAAGTACCAAAGGGCGGCCATGAGATACTTTAATTTGCATGTTGTCTTCTTGTGCCAGGGTCTTGGGGGGTTTTGTTCCTTTTTTAATATGGCTTGGGGTTTTGGGGAGGGTGGGTTGTACCAAGTCATAAAAAATCCTGGTATCATTGTTATGAAATAAATGTGTATATGTTGGTAGAAACTTAGCCATTCAGAGAAGCATCAGACTGAAGGCATTGGAGGCAATCAGGTGTATATAGGCAGTTCATGTTTTCAAAGTGTCTTATAAACTCCATTGCAAACCAGGTGGATTGTCTCTCAGGATAAGGCAATTTCCACAGGCTACTGAGATCCTGGCTTCTTTTTTTGAGATGTTGACAGTGTAGGTCCAAAAAACATAAAACTTATCTTGATTTTGAGATGCACCCTCTATACTAAAAATACAGCAATGACTGTCATTTCCTATTCCAGACAGCATTATCCTGTAATAAATGCATCTACTACTAGACCAGATTAAAGGACGGGAAGCCTGGGAAATGCAACAAGGGGTTAAATTATGAAGTGACCCAAATGCACTCTGTTAATAAAAGAAAAAAAAAAAAAAAAAAAAAAAAAAAAACAACAAAACAAAACCAAAACCACACCAACATTATTTCAAGTGTTGGGAAAAGTTTTGTTTGTGCTTGTAAAATAGGTTCCATTGCTCAGGAGACTTAATACAAGAAAAGGACTTGGCCCTGTTATATCATTAAGAGAATCCACTTCTTATTTACAAGTTAAAATTAATTTTTACTGAGGCTTAAATGTTATAAACCCTTGTTGTGTGGCAGAGACTGTGACATTCTGTTACAGGTTAATTTCTTTCCCTGCAAATTAGAAAATAGTGTGACTTGCAAAACAGGGGGAGAGAAAGGGGAAATATGCCAGCAGCTGCGCAGAGACTTTTTTGCCTTTTGGCTTCTTCTTTCATTTTCTAGTCTGCTGCACTTCTTCTTTCAGAGATTTGGATGCTGGATGCCAATTTAAATTTCCAGTGCATTTAGCGTCTTACAACACCAGGGGATCGAAAGAGAATTAAGAATGTGAAAAAAGAAAGGATGATATATTTTTCTCCACGGTCCTTTTTGTCTTTTTACCTCTCCGTGATTGCTGTGATAACAGAATCCAGTAAACTACAGCCACAAAAAAAAAAATAAAAAATAGTAGCATGTTTATTTTACACAGGTGCGTTTATAAGAGGAACTAGACAGGGCTCGCTCATCACTCGCAATCTGTAGAGGGCTCTTTCACAGATCAACAGACTATAAGATTGCTTTCCTGGATATGAGCCACTGATGGACCCATACAGGCTAGTAAGAGTCATGTAAGAGTCTTTTATCCTGTCTCAGCAGGGACATCTTCCCCATGGGCATCACGAGAGAGTGTTTTCCTAGCAGCGGATTTAACAGGGGGAGAGAGGGGATGGAAGGAAGATTAATGTTTCTGCCAGTTCCCTGCAAGTTCACAGAAAATATTGGCTAGAGCAGGAGTGGCCTGACTCCGTCATGCTCCAGCCTTTCCTGTGTACTTAGAGTGGCATGTTTTTAATCAAATGTGAAATATAGCTTTAGCAGGTCGAATGGATTAGCCTTCCTTGTAAGTAACTCTGTCTGCTTTGGTCAAGAGTGGAGCTTTTTATTTTTTTCAAATGTTTCACACTTAAGGTTGTCGTCTTTAACGTCGTCAGTTTAATGGGTCTTTGGAGTTTTGATTGTTAAAGGTGGGAACTATTTAATAACCATATCCAGTCGAGCTTGGAAGTTCACACAGCAAAGACAGCAAGGTAAGAAACTTCTCAGCTGGTCTGTCATGAAAGCTTGGAAATGCCTGAGACAAACGGGGAGTGATCTATTCCTTTTTTAATACCATATTACAGTGCTTGTAAATATTTAAGTTTTCCTTGCTTTGGGCTTTCAAACCTGCCTACGTTAAGAAAGTTAATATCCTTGTATTCAAAAGCTGGAAAATCTGTTCATGACAATACAGATAGCTGATTTCCTTCCTCTAACACTGGTGGTTATTTATCAGCATCTCATCAGTCTCCTGTTCTTATACAGCACTGAAGTTATCAAAGAAATGGGGGAGATTTCCAGCTACCTTATTTCTGGGCCTCTGAATCAGCTGAGCCTCTAATAAAGTTAGGCTGTTCATATCAACCCATCCTTTATCAGTAATGTACTTTGAAAGCTGCTCTATCTGGTTAAATCCAAGTGAAATAATAGACCTCGTACCTGTCACATCCTCAGGCTGCTGTAAAATGTTGTTGCTTCGCTAAAATAGATCGTTCAGGTGATTCTCTGTGCAGCAAGAAATTGATACAAATATTAGAAATAATTTTTAAACCAGTTTGATTTTCAGAGTAACAAGATTGTTTTGATGTATTAATCACTTTAATCACTGCCATATTTCAGGGCCAGGGATGGTGTGAAATGGTTCTCAATTTTTCTTGCAACACAGACTTCAAAAATTTGAGTTTTTCTGTTTGGTACTGTTTGTAATTACCTTTTACATTTCTGACCTTTAGTTTTAATGTGTTGTTTAGACATGTTTCGAGGGGGTTGTTCATTTTACTAAGTATAGTTATCGAAAAGTAACATCTCAAAAAAACCATGAACAAAACCAAACCTCAACACTTGAAGCAGTCTTTGTAGGAATTCATGGAATTAGGAGACTAAGGAGCGACAGTAAAATAAAAATATATCTAAAGGTTCATAGGCAGAACCAGGTCTCTGCAAAACTCTTAAGACAAGTTTAGTTCTGTTTGCACTGAAGTAGATAGGAAATGTTAACATTTTGTTTAGCAGAAACCAACACTGACTTCTCTGAAGACCCAGTCTTGGACTACCTTCTCATCATTGCTGTCATGTTGAAAATCAGCAATGTTAGTGCAGACAGCAAAACCTCCAGCAGTCAAAATACTCTGCAAAATTTCAGGCAGTGAAGAACAGAATAACATGATAGCTTGACCACATACCATTGAATTAAAAATCTAAGACATAATCCTTTGATTTCTATGAGAATCATCTTCCAGTCATCACAGCATGACAAAATTCCTTACTTACCATAATAGATTTATATATTTTCTTTTTAAGAAAGAAATTAAAAATTAGTGTACCCCAGTAGTATTATAAAAGTTGTTGGAACCAGATCTTGTGGTTTGTATTCCCAACGCCTTGCACATTTCAGTCTTGTATCTTTTCTATTCCTCTGCCTTATGTCCGTTAAGTAGGAATAAAACTCAAAGGGTGCCTGATGACTTATGTACTTTTTTTTTTTCATTTTTAATTAGAATGTTGGTTCAAGGCCATGTTTCAGCAAAGTGTGTCAGCATCTGTTTAAGTCTCACTGACTTTAGAGATGAGCACAGCGTTTTGAGAAACCGAGGCCTCTGAAGTTAAGTGTAACAGTACAGCCTCAGTGTAAATAATATCTCTTGGTTTATCTGATTACTGATGGGCTATGCTTTTTTTTTTTAAGCAAGTGCCTTCATTTATCACTATCCAGGGACCTATTTGGATAGTCAGTGGACAGAAAACAAGGCGTGAATCTGTTGGAAAAATCATTTGGCTTGTGTAGTCCTTTCTAAATATAACTCCCTGATCAAAGCACAGAGTGTCTTTTGTAAGTCCTATCCAAAACAGATATTAGATGAAGAATATACTGAAGCCTTCAGATTTTTGACATTGCCTTTTCAAAGGCATGCCATCCTGAATGTAGCACCATGTGATGCTGTTTGAACTGAGCAAACATTTTGCCTTCAAATTCTTTTTCTTGCATTCTTGCCACTCTACAGAGATAATTGTACATACAGCTTAAATAAAAACAACCAAGCAAACAGAAAAGCATCTTCAGTTAAAATGCTGAGGAATTTTGAAGGCTGATGGAGAAAAGCGGTTGCAGTGTTATGTCTTAGAAGTATTTTTTTTTATTTATAACAACTTCTGGACATAAATAAACATAAATTGTTTCAGGGTTTTGTAGTACATTCATAAACATAAGGGTCCTTGCAACTGAAATGGTATCCTTCTGAAATGACAGTTAATAAAAGCTATTTTTGATTTAGCTACTAACCAGTTTATATGGTTACAGCATCTTTCAGGTGACTTTTACAGTCTTGGGGAGTGATGCAGATGTAGGCATGAGAAGAATATGACTAAACCCTGGTGAATCTTTCCCAATTATTAATTGAGCATTGAAATTTCATTGCATTGTTTTTTCCAGTGCTGTGATTTTCTAAAAGCAAATTATTAGTTCTTCTGGGGATGCACAGAGGCACGAGGCTTTCCTGATAGCACATGTTGTAAGAGAGGGAGCCAGGGAGAGAAAGCTGTTGTTCCTGTAAAGCTGCCACGAACAGTGCTAATTAATACACTGATTTTACAAGTGATTTAGGGGACTTATATAGACAGAATTAATTATTAAAACTTCTTTCTTCAAAACATTGTTTCTAGGGTGCTTTGCATGATTATAATATGAACCTGCCGTATAAAGAAGCCCCAGATCTAAGATCAGACTCAGACAACAGTCATGTACTTTTTGAACAGTCTGAAGATGAATGTATGCAGCACATCTGATGAAATTAGGGAGCCTGGTTCAGAGAGGTGCTGTCAGGATCAAAGCCTGGGGAGTGCGGCGTACTGAGTGAAGTCAACACACATCAGGGGAAAGTAGGACTTAGTTAAGTCCATCACAATACATGGGCCTGTTTCCTTGCTTTCTAGTTTTTAGAGTATTAAATTTTTTTGATAGTTTTATGAACTTCATTGTGTCGTTTTCATCAGAATGCAGAGGAGGATGTAGTAAACAAATCGAGCTGTGATTATGCTGGAATTGCACACTCTTGGTGCTGGACCTACTCCTAAACTACCTGCAATAATCTGCAATAGCTATTTTGTCGCAAGCTGAGGGGTTTTTTTTTGCCACTATTTAATTGGGGTTCATGCTTCAGGCACCTATTTCTAGAGTTATAGTGAAAATCAGACCTTGCAGTGGAGAAGGGTTTGTAACAGACCAAAGGCCAAATTGTTATTTCTAATGCTGGTTTTATTCTTAGCCCTGCATAGTGATGCTCCTCATGTCTGGAGCACAGATAAAAATGAGATATTGATGACTTTCAGACTCCAAAACCCTTTTGCTTGTCTAGAATGCAATTATATAAGTGGCAGTAAGTGATGCCTGAATGAGATTAATATAGGCTGCCTTGCTCCTCATTGCTACAGGTAGGAATGAGAAGATCTAGGGAATGACTATTGAAAGTATTAAGCGATTAAGGTGGGTAGTAAAAAAGAGAGACTGACTAGATTTTTTTTCTTTAACTTCATGAAAATATGAAGTAATGAGTGGCTGAATTATATAAACCATCAGGTGTGATGATGCATTACATATATTATTCTTATTTCATTTAAGAATAGCTTCAAAAACTCTAACACATCTTCTCAATCTGATTTTAAGGAGTTGGAGAATATTTAATGATGCAAATCTCTCTTTACAGCCTAAACCCTTATATCCATCTAAATAAGTAAAATTAAAAATGGAGTTTGTGCAATTTGAAAGCAATTTAGTCTACCAAGTAAAACTAGCGTACAGGAAGAAGCTCAGCAGCCATTGATAAAGTCATGGCTTCATATTGGTTAAGTTTGGGGGCAAAATCTGTTCTCAGTTTTACACTTCTATAAACCAACAGTAATTTTATTAGTGCTGTTGTACTTAATCTGTGTAATTCAGGTAGGAATTGAGACCCTGAAGATTGAAAAGCACAAAGTCGAATTGTAATAGCTATGACATCAATCACTGTATAATTTCCCTTAGGTTTTGTGGGTAGTGAAGTGTCTGGATACCTGCTTAAACTTTGAATAATTGGGGGAACATAAATTCAGGGGTATGTGTTGAGAAACTGAGTTTTCAGAGAGGAATATGTTTGTTCAGTTGTTCGGTTTTCTTCCAGAGAAGGTGAAAAGATTACATTGATTACATTTCTGTAATTGATGTGTGGCCGTTCATTTACTGCAGAATAAAACACATCAGAAGAATAAGACTTGCTCCTTTCTTGAAAGTATAGCACTAAATTCTATTGAACTTAAATAAATCCATTGAATTCATTGCAGAAGAATCACTTGCTTAGAAAGTTACCTAAACTGACACTAACTGTATGCTGGGAAATGAAGCAACAGAACCCAACTCTGATTTCATTTATACTGATATAATTAAGGAAGATTGTAGGCACTGTGCTCTTTGAGGTGATCCTTGTGCATGAGTAGGGCCAATAGGGGTTACAATAATAAAACTAATGTATCTAAGAAAATCACTGACACTGGTGTAAAGCTGCTTTACGGGTAAGAGTAAAGCTGATCAACGCATAAAGTATCCACAACGCATTTTTCTTGGGAGGTTGTTCACATAATACACACACAAGTGTGGGAAAGAGAAGGATTATTATCTTTTAAGAATTTTTATGTCTCTCTGGAATATAAAGCAGCTGTAGGGAAGAATTTTGTTAAGTTCCCTGCACACGTTATCTGCAACACAGACAGGTTTTGTGTGTGAGTGGGAGCCAGGCCCATATATAATATATCTCAGTGCTGAAAAGGGTTTAGTGCTTTGCAATGTTCATTGGAAAGCTTGGGCACGGGACTTTGCCCATTCGACCCCCAAATTATGCTGGTGCTCTTCCTAGGAGTGAGTTTATTCAAGACAACATGAAATAAAGTCCAATAACCTTGTCCCTACTGCAGATGGAGGAGGGAAGGTGGCCTCCCTTTCTTCTTGCAAGCTATTCAGCTCTGTGAAGGGAAATCTGGGGTGTTGAGCTACCAGCTGCTCCTTCTGCAGGTGCCTCTGAGGATGCTGCAGGGGAAGAATTCAGATTGGGGCCAGGCAACGTGGATCAGGCAAAATATCTGCTGGGAACACTTGTGTGCTCCGTGTAGGGCAGCTGGAGTCACTGGTCTCTTTTTGCTTTTGTGTCTGTTGGGGCTCTATGGAAAATCCCATCTATTATGTTACATAAAAACAGATCAGTATATGTCTGCAGCTCTTAAGTCAGAGCAGCATTCTGATAGCCATTTCATCCCCAACTTCTCTGGTGTGGATAAAGCCGTCGTTTCTCCTTTGCTAAAGCATAAAAAGTGAAAAAGCACATTTATCTCCTTTAAGCGTGGCAACTGTGCAGCACATGATTCCTGTGAAACTCTTTTGAAACACCCAATATTTCAGAAGTATCCACTAATTAGAGCTGCCCGATTGGGCCTGATT
Organism: Merops nubicus; assembly: GCF_000691845.1. Classification (NCBI taxonomy): domain Eukaryota; kingdom Metazoa; phylum Chordata; class Aves; order Coraciiformes; family Meropidae; genus Merops; species Merops nubicus. The sequence goes on along the minus strand of NW_008619696.1, from coordinate 35,067 downwards.
TTTCAGATCTTTTGAGTGATTATTGCTCTCGCTGATCTTTAACAGCAGTGGACGGTCAGAGCATCTGAAAATCTGTGAGGCAGGTGGATGAATGTTGATGAACCAGAGGGAGAGTGTGGAAAGAAAATGCTTTGTTTGATATTGCTAATTGTTTTGTTTTGGCAATTAAGTATTTTTTGAAGCAAGTGATTGATTTGGTGAGAGATGAAAAGGGATTAAGTGTGACCCACTGAAACGCATTTCTAGACCTAGCTGCTTATTGCAAAATCAGGTTTTGTTTCAGAATAAAACACACAGACAGACTTGGTGGTATGGGAACTTTCAGCTGGCTGAATATACAGAGAAATCCCTTTCTGTAAGATGTCATCTTCATGTGAGACAATCTTCTAAATATATTCTTTTGAGAATTTTAATTATTTGATGATGTTTTTAAAAATAACAACGGTAAGGAAAATAACTACATCTTGGTAGAAAACAACTGAACGTACTTGTTTACTCTTATTTCCCAGGAACATATCCAGAACAAATTCTTTTGGCAATTTTAAAATAACGCTGCTGGTTTGGTCAAGGAGAGTTAACCCTCTGTCAAAAATTGTTTGATACTGTTATCATGAAATATTGATTTTCATGCCTTTGAAGAATTTATTATTATTATTATTATACCACCATGTTGTTTGCACCCTTTTTTCCCCAGCTGAGGAGCAATTACCATGAAGTTAGGTGGTGGACAGAAACTCAGGCAGGAAAGTGTTTGTGTTACTGTGATTATCAGATCACTATATAGAATGAGATCAAGAAGACTCTGTATTATTTCAGGCATCTTCTTTCCAGACCTTTTCTGCAATAAAAGTCTAGATGAAATGTGATCTGATGTGTCTCCAAAGATTCGGGACATAATTTTCCACACAAAACAAAATTCAATGAAAAAATCAGATTTTACAAAGTATTTGCTTTAAAGGAATGGTGGGGCTTCCCAAATATTTAAATCACTTTATAAAACAGACAAGGAAGGAAAAAAAGAACTAGGATCCCCAGAATTCTGGATCTGTTTGTAGGAACATGAATGCATTTCACAGATGGTTCAGCATGGCTGGTGCAACCCCTTCCACAAGGATGATCCTTGTCCAGCCTTGGGTTCCTACCCAGCCAGCCACCAGCTCCAGCTCTGTGGCTTTGTAGATGCTCCTTGTAGCTGCAGCTCTCGATGCAGAGAGGAGCAGCAGAAGCATGTATACAGAAGGAATCAAAGGAGAAAGAATAGAGAGGAAGAGAACAGGGCTCTTAACAGTACAGCTTGATTTGATGTTTTGCCTGAATCTTCACAAGTGTAAATATTTGACTGCCATTTTGGTGCTTTTTTTATTCCCCTTCAGGTAGAGTGTTTGTTTACATAGCACAAAATTTCCTCCTTCCTCTCTTCTGTTCTTTCATTCCACGAGTGAAAATCTGCAGCTTGTTTTGGCAAGGTCTTAAAGGTAATAACACTAGTGAGTGGGAACACTGCTCTCTCCTGAGATTGTATAAATCACTCTGTATAAAGGCTCCCAGGGGGAGGGGCATGCAAGATTTGACCTGTTTTTTTTTTTCAGCCTCACTCCAGCAAGAGTACAAAGGGACCTGATAAACAAAATGATCTAAATTTTTAACATAAATATCAAAATTTCAAATTCTTTCCCAGGTGATAGCTTCCTTACATAGTGGAGGGCAGTCTAGGAACTAATGCTGGAAGTCTTGTGTTTGGCTGCTGTATCTACTCCATTCATCTGAATGAATACTGGGAGTATATATATATAGAAAATACTGGCTTTTACATGAGGATACTTAGCAGAAGAGTCCCACTCCCAAGAAAAAAAACATGGATATGTCCCTACTTCTAGGCATCACATTAATTATTTACTCTTTCGTCCAGGCACCATTGCCTCCAGCACGTGCTGTTATACATAGATGTGGTAGGATTGTTCAAGTTCAGGAGAGCTTACCTTCTGTTTTGAAGTTGTTTTTTGTTTGTTTGTTTGTTTGTTTGTTTGTTTGTTTTAAATGAGATGGATTCTACCACAGGTTTCTATTTATGCTTTTTGTTTAGAGGGTGGCAACAAACAACCAAACATATATTCTTTCAGATGTGTACATGTAGAGACATTTGTTTATAAAGCTTATTGATTCTATATGAAGGCTCATTTTAAATGCTCTAAAAGCAAAGAAAAAACCCCAAGTGTAACTGCAAAAATCCATAAAAACAAGAACACGTGTTGACTTTTTGCAGGTTCATACCCCATTTCTGGGATCTTGCACAACAAAATAGTCACAAAGGAGGTTTAACACTATAGCACCTCTGGCATTAAAAATCTCCCTCTTTCAAGAGACTTTGCTGAAGTATATGGTTGTAAGATTTAGAGGTAGCTTCATTTAAGTATATTGAAACCTCATGATTGACTGAAACAGCGTTTCCTAACGAGTACCTTGCTCCCAAGGTAGAGAAGATGACTTGCAATTTTTTTTCTTAATGAAAAGGGAATAGGAAGGAATTAGGTTTCATAGGCCTGTTTCAGAAGTGCTAATGCAAGAAGCAAATTGGTAATGAAAGTACAGATTTTTATTTTTTTTGTCATATCAAGGACAGTTACTGCTCCTATAATGACTGACAAAGGCTGATTTTCACATCCCAAGCACAAATACGGGCTGGGCAATGAGTGGATTGAGAGTAGCCCTGCAAAGAAGGACTTGGGGGTACTGTTGGATGAAAAACTGAGTATGAGCTGGCAATGTGTGCTCACAGCCTAGAAAGCCAAACATATCCTGGCCTACACCAAAGAAGTGTGGGCAGCAGGTCAAGGGAGATGATTCTGCCCCTCTGCTCCACTCTGGTGAGACCCCACCTGGAGTGCTCTGTCCAGCTCTGGGGCCCCCAGCGTAAGAAACACATGGACCTGTTGGAATGAGTCCAGAGGAGGGCCATGAAGCTGATCAGAGGGCTGGAACACCTATTCTACTAGGACAGGCTGAGAGAGTTGGGGCTGTGCAGCCTGGAGAAGAGAAGGCCCCAGGGAGACCTTATTTCAGCCTTTCACTACTTAAAGGAGGCCTACAAGAAAGACAGGAAAGGATTCTTTATCAGGGAATGTATTTGGATTAGATGTTAGGAAGAAATTCTCTACAGGTCACCCACAGAAGCTGTGGATGCCCCACCACCAGATGTGTTCAAGGCCAGGCTGGATGGAGCTTTGAGCAGGCTGATCAAGTGGGATGTGTCCCTGCACTTGGCAGGGGGATTGGAACTAGACAGTCTTGAAGGTCCCTTTCAACCCAAACCATTCTACATTTTTATGCTTGCCAACAATATTATTTGTATGTTTTATTATGAAATTATTTGATGCTTGGATACCTTACTAAGATTATGAGGTTTAAAAGACCAGCATGGGAGAGTGCGGAGGTTGTTATGCTGTCATCTGTGCTGTTTCCTATAAAAGATTCAACCTCATTTATTTCAATTTATGAGCTAGGAGAGGTCTTTTCTAGAATAACCTGCAAACACCTGACAATTAGTTGTTCACACTCACGGCACCTCCAGGACAGAAGGTACCAGCCAGGTTAACGATTTTTCTGTCTTAAATTGGTCATATTATTTGACTTTTGGAACAACATGTGATTCAAGACTGTAATATTCTTTTAAATCAAAAAAAGACTGGCATAACTCACTTGTTTGGATAGAGAGGGAGCAGTTATGTGTTGAAGAGTGTAGTGGAGCAATTGAAGTAGATGGAAATTGTTTGGGGATAGGATTTCTAGCGCTCCAAAATATTTTCTTGAGCTTAACTGTAGATGTTTTTGGATTTTACTAGGAATATTTAGTCTGTGTTTGGCTTTGTGTCCATAGGGGCAGCTATCTACAAAACACTGTTCTCTGTAGAGAAAGGAATCCTTGAAAACCGTGTTTAATGTCTCCTTGGGTTTTCATACTGAACTAGTCCTTTTGGAATGTCATTATCCCTTTGGTTCAGCTATCTCTGTCTTTGGGAATGATTTCACCCTATTTAAAGAACTGAATCTAACTTTTTTAACTCTGACAATGCTGTGTGATCTTATGTAAGTGCTGTCTGGAAACTAGTATGTAGCTAGACTGAAATATGGACAGTGTGGGTTCCCATTAGCTGAAATACCCAAAGAATTTGTTATATTTAGGATTTTGTTCACTTATGCTTAACAGAGCTCCACTTTAAGTTAGGGAAAATTGGTTTCATTTTCTCTTCCTACCATTAATAGCTATTAGAGTTGAAAATAAGACTTTAAACATATCATTAAAGTACGCTTAAGTAACTTGCAATTGACAATTAACTCAGCATGGTAATACATTACCATAAGATTTTCCTTTGATAAGTTTGTCTCTTAAAAGATACAAGGAAAGACAAAGGATGTCTTTGTAAGACTCGTGTTGAATTTCTCTTTTAATCATTCACATCTTGTGTACATCGTCAGTGAAATATGTTCCATCACATATGTTTAAAAAGCATTTATTTAGTGGTTGATGGAGGCCAGTCTTAATGGACTGCACTGAGAGGGTGTCTGGGGTTTGTCGATTTGTTTCTCTGGGTACAGTGGTCAGGTGGGATTGATATAGAAGAAAATTTGTTGGGAGATTAGTAACTGAAGGAAGATACAGGCAGAATTCAGATCCACATTCAAGTACATTTGGTTTTCAGGTTTTATTAAAATGCTGTTGAGCAGAAGGCATGATAAGTTGTAGGAAAAAGCTCTGATTACCAACAGGTCAGCATAACACACCATGTGTTTTGCCTTTCAAGACAATAATAAAATATAGTTCTGCACTTAAACTGAAAGCACTGTTTGTCCTGTTGTGTAAGGCATAGAGTTAACAGTGAGCGTGCAGATCCTCAGCATGGTGACCAAGGGCTGCCACCTCCCAAAGCTGAGCTGAACGTTACTATGACAATAGCAACACCGATGACATTCTCCGTTCTTTGCACAGCCAATGGGCATTGACCTTATCCTGTCAAAGCATGTAAAAGGCAATGTGGGCAGCACTGGCTTTGTGAAAATTGGACACATTTATCTAGGACGTTTCACTGCATTACCATATATTGAGTTGTAGAAGTGTAGCTAAAATAGTTGCTGTGTTGAAAATGTTTTTGCAGTGAAGCTAGAAATGCAACTAAGGAAACTGTAGCCTGAGCAAATGTTTTTTTCTGATGTTTTCAAAGCAAAACACCAGTGCCAGCCATACAAAATCCTGCAAGTCCTATGCCCCAGATCTTCTGTTTTCTTGTAAATCCACTCTTGAACTTGTTGGTTTGAACATCTTACGTCTTAGGGCTCTGTAGCCAGGCAGCCCTAGCAGTTTGTTTTATTTTGAACGTTTCTGCCGTGCTTAAGTCTGCAGAACTTAAAGAAATGAACTGTTTGCATACATTCTGCACAAGTCAATAGTAGCACAGCATTCAAGCGTAGTATTTGCTAGCTCACTCTCCTCCCTTTCCTCCTCAATCATTTCTTGAAAATTCCTTCATAATAACCTTATCCAAACCATAAATATGAAAGTCAAATAAGCCCAAAGGAGATTTATCATCCTCTGACTCGGCACTCCTTTTATGATTAATAATGACATTGATTCTTTTAGAAATGAAACAAAAATTAATTTAAAGGTTCTGATTGGTTTTAGTATTAGGTAAACTTAACATATTGAATGAGCGTAAAACAATTATCAGTCTTATTAACAAAATTAGCTACAGCAAATTTACCAGAAGGAAACTGTTGCTATTTAGCTCCCTAATTATGTCACTATTCTTTGTGACCAAATGATATAATGAAAATAATTTGATCTACTGGTGCCGCATAGAGAATTTCCTAGGAGCAGCTGAATATCAGAACCTGTTTTGAATGTATGTTCTCCTATTCTTCTTCTGTTTCAGAAAGTAGAGGTCAAGGGCTTCAAAGAACTTTACAGTGAAGTGAAGTTGAACTGTGCTGGGCAGAATATGGAATAGATTCTTTACTATTATAAAATGTTAGATAACCCTTTCCTTGAGGCCAGAACCCTTTGACTTCTTCAACTGATTTGTGGTGTATGAATTTCAGGCTCTAGAAGAGCATAGGATGTCTTTTATTCTGCCTGGCACGAAGGCCAAGAACTGAGTTTTAACATGCTGTGCTGTTGTCTACTTATTTCCTTGCACTCTGCCTCCACCCAGGCACTGAAACTTCACAAGTTTTTCTTTTCAGCCCTGAGAATTGAAAAAGCAGAGAGCAGTTGGATGCCCTCTCTCTGTGTAGGCATTTCAGACCAGAGGGACAGTCACCTGGACAACCCTGAAGGCTACTTCAAGCATTGGTGATAGGCAGAACTTGATTTTTGGGTGCCATCTTTTATGTATTCAGTGTGAGTATCCTGTGCTCGTCGGTTAGAGGTGCAGTGGAGTAGAAGCAATGAGAGCTGATGAAGCTAATGGGAGAAATCACACATGGTCTCAGAAAACTTCTTGCAAAATGTCTCTACTGGCACTACTATGCTTCTAACCCAGCAAGCATTTAAATGGTGGGGACTCAGAGTGTTTCCTTCCTAATTCCCTGAGTTTGTCAGGATATGACCCTCACAGTGTGTGTTCTCATTTCTTTCTTCCACTTGCCACATGTCTTCCCTGGGTTGCCATCAGGGGGCAACTTGGGTTTAGGCACATTTCCTAGCAGCATACCTATAACAGCTGCTCCTGGGAAATGCTGCCATTTCTAAATAGGATCTTTCCCTCTCTCCCTCCCAGTGTAGCTTTATGAACTGGAAATAAGGAGATGGAAACATTTTGGTACAGTAAGAAATCTGCAGCGCATGAGTGATCTGCATATTGTAACGCTGCCTTAGATTGTAACAATGAACTTCAACATGATCAACTGTAATATTAAACTACACAGAAGAAGTGAATGGAAAAGCTCCTGTGGAGTAGAAACCCCTGGAGTACATCCCCTGGCTGCTTGCTTAATGCTTAGGAAGATGCTCTGAACTACACAACTTCTTTTCTTCCCCACACTGTGACTTTACATCTTTATGGTTTGTGTCCTCTGGGTAACATTTTTATTTTTGTTTCATTATTTAAAGCAAAGCTAATATTAATGACAGAGCTGCTGTGCATTAAAGCACTGTGCTACCAATCCACATCGGTGCACAACTTTTGGTGGGGCTCTCCGCATAACTGATGTCCCAAAGAGAGTATGCTGACACAAGATGGAGGATTTAACCATGTGTGCCACTGCTTGCAATAGTCACCATCTCATACTGGAACTACTAAGCAAGTGGGTCTCTGAGTAGCTATTAAATTTGCAGTCTGTTCTTAACTGGTCAAACACAAAGAACTTGAAATATGTTTTGCAGCCTGTTCTTTATACAGCATCATCAGAAAACCCAGATGCTTTAAATAAGATACTTGAGTGCCATCAGATGGACCACTGCAAGAACTGGCAAGTGAAAATCACATCCAAATCACAGGACAGTCATCCACAAGTTGCTTGCGTTTGTAAAACTTCCTATGGTATTTCTTGAAAGAGTTGTGTAAGAGCTGGTTAAACCCCAGAAGAAGTTCCAAATACCACATTCTGTTGACAGTTTTGACACTTCTAAACATGATTGGAACAGCAAAAGCTTCAAATGAGAAATCGAATCCACATGTGCGCTTCTGTTAACCTTTGATTTGGCACATTTTAAATCACTGCACACACTTCTACATGTCTTCTCTTCAGCCATGCTCTGGCATCTGGTTAAAAGTGTGTATACCAAGTCACATGGCTCAATTGTCTAAGATATATTTATATCACCTGTGGTGTCAATATGAGGAAGATCTAGATGGCTGATTAGGCATCAAGTTCAAATGCAGTATAGAAAGGTGATCTGAGGAAAAAAGGAAAACAACCAACCAAGCCAACCAACCATATTTCGTAGAATCTATTATTTTAGGTGGAAAACTTTTTTTTTTACTGATGGATTACAGTAAAATTATATGAAGCCATTCAAAGAGAATTCATATTCAGCAGCACTAAAATGTTCACCTTCCTGCACAGTGAAACTGTAGAAACACTTAGTCCTTTGCTCTGAAAGACATTTTCCATCAGTCACTTGCTCTTATAGATCCTTCTCACTTTCCTGTTCTGCTGTCTGATGTTTGACAACTTGGCTGAAGAAGACCCTCATATTCAGAGTGATCCCATCCTTTGTGAGATTTAGGTAGCAGAATGTGACCCTTCATTTAGTTTATATTCTGTTTCTAGCTAATTGACTTCTGTAGCTGCAGGAGTGGAGAGGGACAGTCAAGCAAAGCAAAAGCCTGTCTTCTCAGATTGGGAAGAGTTGGGTTGGATCAAATTCTACATGTCATCTGATCAAGCTGTATTGAGAAGAGGCAGCTGCTAAACTCTGCCTCTGGAAAGAGCTTCCCATGGAATGGGAGCATTTCCTAGCATCCTTTGCTAGGAAAACAGGAACTTCTTCAAATCCAGATTCAGCTGGGCTACATCTTCTTGCAGTGGTGCAGAGCCTACGACACTTCAATCTTAAAACAGAAATTGCTGTTTAGAAGTCCAGTTTTCCAGTCCCTGATGCAAAGTGATTAAGAAAAACACAGTTCTGCATATGTTACTCCTCCACTTTGTTTCTTCAGTCATATCTACGAGTGAAATGCATTCAAATGCCAAAAATACGTAGCATTTCTGAAGCTGATTGTTATTAATAATGTTCTGTTTGGGGTTTTTTTAGCTGTAGACCTTTTTGAAGTGCCTAGTGAACAGCGAGAGGAGCAGCTTGTGGGGGGGGGAGACAACTTTGAAATCCACAGAGCAGAAGCTTTAATCTCCAGTTGTGACTGACATCAAACAAAAGTGCAAAAACTCCCTTTGTTCTTGAGCACAAAGGGTGTGTTTGTTGTTTGTTCAGGGTAAGTGAAAGGCCCCCATGAAGTCCTACTGAAGATGTTTAATGAATCTGGCAGCCTCCAAGCTGTCTCTTCTACAGGGTAATCCTAACGACAGACCCATCACACATAATTTAACAGAGTGTGACATGACTATTTCGGCTCAGGAGAGACTTAGGAGGGGGAACACTTTTATTACTCAACAGGACAAGACCTCTTAGGGTCGGTGCTGTGGAGCAGAGCTCTTTTTAGTGGTGTTCACACTTTCGTCTCTGAATGGAGGAAATGTATGCACTCAGGTTATCGGTCGTTCAGCTTCCTAAACTCTGACTTTGAACTCATGGTTAAAACTGAAGGAACTGTACTATCTCTCATGCAGGGGGGCTGGGATTTTGGCAGCCTCAGCTTGTAGTAGAAGTCAAAGTCACAAATAACTAAGGAAGGAGGTCTGCTGGCACAGTTGGACCAAACAGGAACATGGGTATTAGGGAAGAAAGTGAGAAATAGCACCAAGAGTGGAACAATAATGGAAAAGGCTATAAAACAAAACAAAACAACTGAACGTTTCCTAGGCTTCAGGTCAGTTAAGGCTTACCCTGTATTTATCAGTTCATCCTACTTGATCAGTGTTTAGATGGCTAGAATAGGAATGATCACGGTGTGTGTCTTCAACCTCCTTTGTCCTTTCTCTGGTCTAATGTTTACAGCCTCTTGGTATTGTTGGATTGTTTGCTGCCAGGTGTCAGGTTTTGCTGTCAGGGTAAGGATATTTTGTGTGCCTGGGAGTGTGTGGAGTAGCTGGTGTGTGCCATTATGGTCTGGGCGTCTATTGCTCATGAATGGGGCAGAAGGGACTTAAAACCTTTCTAGACTTGAGTGCTCAGGTGGGAGTAATATCCAGTTGCATTATTCTTCGCTCCGAAAAATCCTCAGCTCTGCTTCATGCTGCATGTGTAAATTCAGGCAATTCAATTAACTGTTTTGTGTCACAGCTTCTTCTATAAAATGGGCATAATCTTGTTTACCTACTTGGGGACAAACTGTAGAGTGGAGTGTGACTACTCACTGCGGCAGAGGCTGTGAAGAAGAAACCACTGTTCTCTTGGGGAACACCATGTTTTGGGTTCTTTTTTTTCTCTAGCTTCCTTGTGACATAAATCAAATTTTATCCCCACTGTTGGATATAAATGCAAAATGCATTTGTACTGTAAATGTCAGCCACTCCAGGGACTGCTGAAGAGCTAAGCACTACCTGCTGTTGCATTTGATCCCCATGCCAATTGCCAACCAAAGCCCCAGCAAACCATCATATATCAGGTCTGACGACTGGGATTCAGACTCGGTGCCGAACCAACCCTGATATCCTGGAACACAATACACAGCCCCTTTCTAAGAGCTTCTCTGCCCAGTATCACTGTTTGAAATAATTCCTTGTTCTCTCTTGAGTGGCAAGAATAATGTAGGATCTAGCTGAAATAGCAGTCCCTGTCTCCCTCCCTTCTTCCCCCGCCCCTTATCAAATCAGACGTCCAAAATCAAGTGCCTGTGTACTCTGCTGACAAGCACAAGGGGATTAGGGAGTGACGGGTTTAACAAAACTGGCTCAAGGTTTTGTAAAATGCATCTTGGAGCTTGAGCTCTGAACGAGCCATAAAATTCCTCCCACGAGGTAGAAGTGAGCTTTCTGCAAGAGTGGATCAGAACTTAATAATGTTTTTTTAGGTTATTTTTTCTTGCTTTCTAAAAGGTGCTAGAAAAAAATCTGATTTTTGAAGATGCTGCAAGACTAACAATTACTTAATGTAACCATTGTGTAAAAAATCACAGATGTGTTTTACCACCAGCAAAAAAAAAACCTGATTTCTGGGCTGCATGCAAACCATTTGGGGCAATTAGCATGTAATTTAATTTGCATTAATCAGCACAAGGTCAGCAAGAAATTAACTTTGGGTGTAGATTTTACATAGAACAGTGTAAGAGAGGAAGGGAGGAACTGTTTTTACAGGGTGTTAATTTGGAGTTAAGTGCATTCAGCAAGTCTTGCAAGGCTTGGCCTTGCAGAAGAAAGATGAATGATGTGGATTTGGGAACAGTGAAAGCACAAAATGATGTGGCAATTTACCAAGCATTTAATGTTGCAATATGTAAACGCTTTAACAGACTTCTTGGCACTTAGAGAGATCAGAGTGCAGGTTTTGCTGAAGCATCAAACACACTGCTAGCACTGAAGAGCTGTGTCTGGCTGAACATGGATGGGGCCCCACAAGGCCCTGTGCACTGACCACACGTGCCAAATAATTCAAGAACACAGACAGATATCCCAAAAGCATACAAATCTGTGCTACTCCACACATTACTTTACTGAGCTCTGAAGTGGAAGGACTTTAGGCAAATGACTCATTTCTTTGTGCACCCCTTTGGCCCACCAGCCTTTTCCTCTCCTGGTATTTCATTTTACCAAGTCTCCTGGGCCTCCATGAGCCTTTGGTGCTAGCAACATGGTAAGTGTTGCAAGAAATCCACTGCTGGAGACACAGAAATTGTTTCTGAGAATTGGTATCTGAGCATCTGGTTATAGGAAATGAGATGCTGAAGAGTCTGGTGGTGTCTGGCTATGGTGAGGGGGTAGATAAAATGTATACAGCTGTTTTATTTCTTTTTCTTTGCATGAAAAGCATTTATCAGTTGTGTGGCATGGAAGGTGTCTGAAAGTGAGTCTGTTACCTAACTTCTTGCAGAGGATAATCTCAAGTCACTTTGGAGCTGCCACATGTTCATCTCTTATCCATGTACATCTTTGTTACACCAGTGTTAGGAAGAACCACAGGCAGCATTGCACAGCCCATTTCAAGAGAGGATATTGTTATCAAGTCTGCATCCGTTGCGTAAATATACTTCTGGAGACGGGATTTGTGGACAAAGTAGACATGGAGACCTCTCATCCAAATACATATGCTTCATGGAGATGCTGAGGGTGACCCTAGATCACCTATGCTTCTTGCTTAGTCAGAATGAGATCCATGGTAGGTTGAACTAGAATTGAATTGGAAGCCAAAGGTGATTATGCTCTTGGGCTTCTCGGCTAAGTGTCCAAAGTTAAGTGGCATTAATCAGGCCAAAGCATGTCTGAAGGAAACAGCTACACAATGAGTTTGGTCATGCAAAGAGCAGTTACTTTGCAACTCAGAATTGGGATTCAGTTTGTTCACAAACTGATAATATCTTTATGAGATAGCTTAGTTTTTCTTGAGCTTTCCTCTCTCTGTGGTTTAGGATATGTTTACATCACCCACTAAAATATTCAAGCTAGTGGGAACAGTCTACCTGCCATGGCAAAAAGCTTTTTGCAAGTGGACTTACCTTGCTTCTGCTGCTTCCATTGCTTCAGTAGGATTTTGCTGGCTTGACACTCTGCCTTGTCAACATATCCTTAATCAATAATCTCCCTAGTTAGCTAACTATTAAAAAAACAAAAAGGTTTAAGTCATATGACAGACTAATAGAAGCAAATTTGAACTTGGAATCATAGAATCATTTAGGTTGGAAAAGACATTTAAGATCAAGTGCAACTGTTAACCTAGCACTACCAAGTCCACCACTTAAACCATGTCCCTTAGCACCACATCTACAAATATTTTAAATCCCTCCAGGGATGGGGACTCCACCACATCCCTGGGCAGCCTATTCCATACCTTGACATCCCTTTTGGTGAACAGATTTTTTCCAATATCCAATCTAAACCTCCCCTGGCACAACTTGAGGACTTTTTCTTCTGGTCCTATCGCTTGTTACCTGGGAGAAGAGACTGACTACCACCTCGCTACAACCTCCTTTTAGGTAGTTGTAGAGAGCGAGGAGATCTCCTCTGAGTCTCCTTTTCTCCAGCCTAAACAACTCCAGTCCCCTCATCCATTCCTCAGGAGACTTGTTCTCTAGATGTTTCACTAGCTGTTTTTGCCTTTTTTTGGATATGCTCCAGCCCCTCAATGTCCTTCTTGGAGTGAAGGGCCCAAAACTGAAGCCAGTACTCGAGGTTTGACCTCACCAGTGCCCAGTACAGGGGGATGACCACTTCCCTAGTCCTGTTGGCCACACTGTTTCTGATACAAGCCAGGATGGTGTTGGCCTGGCTCATATTCAGCCAACTCTTGACCCACGCCCTCAGGCTCTTTTCTGCTGGGTGGTCACTCTTCCCCAGGCCGGTAGCATTGCATGGGGTTCTTGTGACCCAGGGGCAGGATCCAGCACTTGGCCTTGTTGAACCTCATACTATTGACCTTGGCCTGTCATCTAGCCTGTCCAAATCCCTCTGCACATCCTTCCTACCCTCAAGGAGATCAACATACCTGTCCAAGCTGGTGTCATCTGCAGACTTCCTGAGGATGCACTCAAGCCCCTCATTCAGATAATTGAAAAAGGTGCCTTTCTAGTAAAAAACTTGTACTCTTGTATTTTAAGGAATCCCTTGGTCTAGAAGCTCAGTTTGGCCAGATTTTGAATCAAGCATTTTCAAATGCATCCATCATCATTCTTTCAAATGCATCCCCCTGTGTTTTCACAGGCTCTGACTTGCTTCTTCCCCCACAAGTCAACATCATAACTCTGAACTGCAGGTCCTGGAACATAAGAAGGGTCAAAGAGAAATGCATTGTGGAGTAAATCTAACTGAAGATTTGTATCCCAACTCTTTCTTTGTAATCATTGTTAATAGATTTTTAAAGGAAAAAAAAAAAAATCAGAAAGAGAGAAAGAAAGAGTATCCTTTGCATAAAAAAAAAAAAAAATAAGTAGAGATTTTAAAGTATTAATAAAGTGATGGGATTTTCTTTTCTATCATGCAGTAAAATTAATTAGGGAGGGTAAAAGCTGCTGAAACAAGTGTTTGTACTAATTCATTTATAAAAGAATAAAAATTTATTTTTAGTTATTTTATTTTTATGACAACTGTATAGAAATTTGCTTCCCTTCAGAGCATATATAAAAGGAAATATATATTCTGTAAATATTCCTTTCTTCAAAGTCTACTATCAGGTAATGAATCAAGAGTTCTCAACCAGTATTTACAATCAAAGATCACTTTGTCTGGTTTGAATTCCACAACTTTCAGTTTGTTTCCCTTCCATATGGGACAATGCCATATTACCTACCTTTGCAGGCATTGATGATGAGTTGTTTCAATAAGGCTATATTTCATGTTGGAGAGTACAGGAGTAAGGTCTGCTTATCACATCATATTCATTGCTAAAGATCCTCTTGGTAGATGCATCTACTTATGTAGATCTAAGAAATTAATCTCCTTCCTCATTCTCACTTGTACATGAGTTTCTGTTGAGCATCACTCTCCCTGGTGACATCTTGGTTCTAAATATCCATATTCATCCCTCGTGTTGGATACACTTCATGGACGTGTGAAATGAACCTTCTGTGTAGAGCATTATAAGATCTTTTTTAAATAGTCTTGATAGAACTAAATGTGTTAAACATGGTTCTATTTCTAACTTAAGAAGATGAGCAGCCATTAAATTCTCATCTGTAATTATTAACATTTTTCCCATTCATTTATATGTGTTAATATACACAGTTTATACGTTTGTATATATGGTGCAAGTTCACTTTCTTTAGACTGTGCTCAGAAGAACACAAGGTCTTTGATGTTCCACGTGACACATCTGTAAGTGATGATCTTGGCATTACTACAAGTGTAAAATAAAGATATTCCTGTTTAGACAGAGCAGGTTCTAGTTATACCTTAAATAGACTTTAAATTAAAGCAGAAAATAAATGATTCTATAACCAGCTGTGTTTGTTCTCTTTCTCTCCTTTCTTTTCTCTCTTAGATCTGGTGCTCTGTTTCTCTTTGCTCTTTTGATCAGCTTTCTCCTCCTTCCCTTCAGTTGCAGGCCAGATGTTCTTATGACATGTAGATCTTTCCAAGTAAATTATTTTCTTTGTAGAGTAGCCATGTCTGCAATCACAACCTAGCCAGTTGTAAGTTGTTTCAAGTGATATATTGTCTTTTAAAGACACACTGATGTGTGTTTATGTGTCAGAACTTGTGATTTGCACAAGCTGCAGATTTTGCCCTTTCCCTGTCGAGGGTGGGGGAAGTATCAGAGCACATCTTTTAAGTAAACAGGAGGGGGTTGTTCCTTCTGGTGCTTCTGTCTTCCAGATGCTGAGATGCAGAGTCAGCACTGCTGAAGGCTAGAGGGAGGCAGCACACACCTTTTCTAAGGGAGAGAAGCCGCGGATGCTAGCTGTGCTGTATGCTTTAAATACAAAACTTTTTATTCCCTTGTTGCCCCAGTATTAATCTTCAGCACTTATGCAACATATTGTACTTCTCTGTTTTCTCTGTGCTGTTTAATTTTCATGATGCTCCTTGGATGCTCCCAGGTGAAAAGGTAAGGCTAGAAAAGACCTTTTGCATCATCCAGACTGACCTGTAGGTCTGTACATAATTGCTACCCCCGTGAGTCAGATAGGAAAGATAGGCATATAATCTAAAAGATCTACCAGAACAGACAAAAGGAGATGTGGGAAGATGTTAGACTGTATTTGTTTCCTGTTTAAACAAAAAAAAAATATGATTAGCTGCATCTCTACGGCAGGAGCTTGAAAATAATTTCCCTTTTCCTATGGGTATGATTAATGCACACAACACATTAATACAGATACAGTTGTATCTGTCCTGAAGACAGTGTGGTCTGCACACATGCAGCTGTCTCTACGTCTGATCTGTATGGTTTTACCATGAAATTGTATTCAGATACTTGCTGGTTACTGGTGAGGAACTGTGTCTCTCTGTCTTGTGCTTTCACAGCTTGTAGCAGTAGAGAAACTTCTCCACATGTATGTACATGCATAATACAAAGAGAAAATGCATGACTGTCTTATACCACGTGGTTACTGCTCCCCTGATAAAACTAGTGTCTTAGATGTCAGATTGTTTGGGACCACACCTGACCTTCCACGTATAGCTATCTTAAAGGCTGTATAAACAACAACAACAAAAAAATCAACAGAGGAAATGGAGACAAATGTGTAACAGTCTGTTCTAGATAAAAAAATAACAAAAACCTCAATGAGAGTAGATGTAAAGGCTAATGAGATACAGCCTTTTGAATTGGAGCCCGTTTCTTTCTGTTCACATTCACCAGTGGAGTGGTCCAGAGTACTCTGGATCTAGCAACATGTGGTCTCGTGTTCCACAATTTCTAATAGTGTAAGAACTGCAAGCAATTAATTGATTACTTCTCTAGGAGATTTTAGGAGATACCTACATGAACTGCCTGCTTCCTCAAAGCAAAATGGAAAGACTCCACATGCTCCACTACTGAAGCTGAGGCAAATTTCTTTTCAACTCTAAAATTTGCATAGCTGTAACGTACAGGTCCACTTCAGACCTGCAAGTCTTGCTTAGCTACAAGTGGACTGCTGTGGATGTCCTGCAGGCAGGTTACAGCTTCATCTGGATGTGCCAGACATGCTCGAGGTATCTGAGCTGCACTTGCAGAATGGTTGCAGCATGCCTGGCATGCTGGCAGTGCTGTGGAGCACAGGGACACACGCTGGTGATGCTGAAACAGAACCATGGGATTTCTCACCTTCACTTTAGGCACGTAGGTGGGAATTCTTGGCTGATATATGTATCTAAAAGTTAGGGATCTAATCCCTTTGTAGTCAATGGAGAGAGCTGGTAATGCTCTTTAGTATAACTAATCTCTCCTCGGTAACAATAGAGAAACCCTAGATGACTAGCTTAGACTAATTGCTCAACTTCAAAGGTGGGATTTGGCTGTCTAAAACATTAAAATGCTATCAGATTAAAGAGTAGCTTTGCACACCTATACAAAACAAATGTGATTTGAGCCTAAATAACTACACAGAACAGCAGATAACCGTGACTTAGACTGCAAGTCCCTCTCATGAGGAGAAGACGTATTTTAAATATTTGTGCCACTCACAACAACACAATGGTTTACATAGATTTTAGTACTCTGCATTATTGCCACACTGCTCTGGAGTTCATTGGGGCTTTTTTCATTTTAAAGATGGAGATGTGAGCAAGAGGTTAATTAGCTTGCATAAGATCTGACATGGGGACACGTGGCAAAATGGGAAAATGAATCAAGGCTTTCTGTTCCTCTCGTGATTGCACTCATGATTTTTAGGCTCTTGTCCTGGGCACTTGTCCACCATTTCTCTGCCATGAAATGTAATTCATGGCTTGACTGGTAGTATTGCTTGTTTAGTGTAGCAAAATGCTGGATATTTTTTTAAACACTGTAAGCAAATGGAATGGTCAAAGAATAAACAGATGTGGAAGTAGAGAGCAGAAGACATATTTCTAATTGATTTAAATTACTCATTGTTGCTAGTTTGCCACAGAAGTTTTGACTGTTTTGCCTCTCTAAATGATTGATATTCCTGTGGCCTTTCAAGGATTTGCAACATCACATAATTAGTTTAGCAAACTCATGGGCCATACATAGAAGGCTTGGATTTACATTAGATACAGGGCAATGAAATTATTAAATTTCAATTTCATGTAATTTGTGCAGAACGTTCTGCAATATATACAGATCAGTTATTAATCTACAATCAGATTTTATGTTAAACGTTGAATTTAAACTCCATAGCTGGACTTTCATCTTGAAAGAAGCCAGATAGCCCTGTGCATCTGGTTTCATCTTCCTTTTAGCCACATTATTTTAAAGGCACTCCTGCTTAGTACATCTTACAATTGAAAAATAATACTGATATTCCCTCTCATCCTCAGCAGCTGTGATCCCTCTGCAGATGTTGTTCTGTCAGACATTTCATTATGTATGATAGAAAGCATAGGTTGTTTTTGTCTGTCTGCATTACCACTTTGAGGATTTTATTTTCTTTTTCTTTATTTATTCCTTTGGCTGTAGATGAGTCCTTCCATAATACTTCACTTTATTTCCTATTGCTGCGGCTTTGCCTTCTTTCTAAGCACAGAAATGATCAAGAACTTGCAACTGCGTTGAGCCACCCAACAGAAGCCCATTGATTCCCCACCAAAGGGCTCTGTGTGAGCCATTTTACTCAAGCCTGAAAAGACAGCTTTGTTCCCTCAGCTGGTAGTGCCTTAAGATGCTGATCCTTGCAATATTTTTGGAAAACTGTAACAGTTTATCAGACTGTTTGACACTTCCCGTTCAGCTGTATATTCTGTAGCATGATCTGGTAGTTGCGTCTTTTCATACATCAGTCTTATGAGTGAGTGAGAGACTGGTCTGGAGCAGGGAAGGCGTCATGGGAAGTTATGCTGGTCCCAGATAATTTGGAGGTGAACAGTGAAGGAGGAGGAATCTGCAGTGCTGGTAGCCATGCCTGAAATGGATAGTAGTGGATTACAGTATTTGGGGCAGGAGGTATGGGATTTGTCATGTTGGTTGAGTATTTTCCTGGCCACCTTCCATGACTGCTCAGATATTTTTAGCATGAAGTGCAAGCTATGTTGTCTCAGTTGACCTTGGAGCATGACATTTTAACATGGAATTGGTTTGAATTGCTAATCATTAAAATGATTTATTATTTTTTATTACAAGAGCAACTAGAATCCCAGTCATGTTTTGCAGATGAAAAGGGAAGCAAATTGAAATCTGTCTTCCCTTGACTTGAAGTCCTTCATGATATCCTTGTTTCCTAAACTACTGTCTTCAGCTCTTTCTATGTTGTTAAAAGCAGATTATGCCTAGGTTTGTTTTTTAACTTGACTTTTGGTCATTTGACAAATATTATATCAGAATGACTGTAACTAATCCCGAGGTCTCACAGTGCTCAAGGAGAAGTGTTGAACAAAAGGATCGTTTCTGCTGCCAACAATTTATGACCTTAATAGAAGTTTACAGCTGTTACAAGAAAGGCAAGATCTTACTTTCAGTATATTTATACTGGTGATTGCTCCTTCTTTGCCTTCATTCCCAAACTCAAGTTTACCAGAAAGATCAGGCCCCTAAACACCAGCTTCTGTTAAGGAATTAAAAGCAGCAGCACTGCATCAGGATTCTGTAGCAGTATATTTTAAGACAGTAATTTATGACATAGGAAAAGAGGTTCAGACCAACTACAAAGATAGCCAGAAGTCTATGGAAGTTTGAATTCAAGTTTTGAGGTCCAGATCTATTTCTAGCTCAGTGTGTTTGTCTCCTACTGGGCTTTTTGACTAGTCGATTTTCAACGATTTGTGTTTATTGAGTTTTGCATGTTCTTATGTTAATAGGACCTCAGAGGAAACGACAACCATTTTTCAGATGCATTTCACTGCCACAATGGTGCCGAGAAGCTTTTGACTGAAAAAAGCATCAAAGTCTTGTTGACTTTTTCAGTCTACTAAACAAGCACCTACTCAAGTATCCAAGGTAGATTTTAAAAAAAAAAAAAAAAAAAAAAAAAAAAAAGAAAAAAAACCCTTTCAGTCTACTAAACAAGCACCTACTCAAGTAACCAAGGTATATTTTAAAAAAAAAAAAAAAAAAAAAAAAAAAGTGCAAAAAAACCCCAACAAACACAAAACCAAAGAAACAAACAAAAACACCAAAAACAAACCCCCAAAAGCCATCCATCCTTCTGCCTCAAAAGTAACTGCATGGTTTAAAGATTTACCCAGCAGAAGATGAAACCAAGATGTGACTATAAACCTCTTGTTGACTACCCTGGCGAGTAAGAAGACCACAACCTCTTTCTACAAATTACATGGCAACTCTCCCAAGTAGGGCCAAAGAGTCTGTTCCTTTGCAATCAGTGTCACACTATAGTTCCTTTCATGCATGGGACATGAGTAAACCATTGAATCATGGATCACCCTTTCCTGTCTGTGAGAACTCTGCCAAAGCCAAGTGTAAGGGTCTGGGTTAAAGCAAACTCAGTTACTTGGTAACTAAGCTGTGTTTTAGAGGGGTTAAAATTGGATGTATTTATGGACTTCTGGTTTGGAGGGGTTAAAATTGCCAAGAAAAACTGAAACTTGAAGAAGATCCCCAAGAGCCTGCATTAATACTCCCCAGCCTCTCTGATGTGAGCTGGCAGGTCCCATAAAGCCACTCAGCCTTGAACAGGGAAGGGAAGGAGGGAGAGAGCAAGAGCTCCAGCTGCGACTCCAGAGCCCCAGAAAGAGCCTCTAACCCAATTCCCTTAAAGTGCACAAGCCTCACAAGCCACAGCATCTATTTGCCACCGTATTCACTGAGTTTGCAGGACAAACAAAAGATCCATATCAAGCATGCATCCTTCCAGAAGGGGAAACCCTTCCCTAGTTCACCCATAGTCTCCCCCCCCCTCCCGGCTTTTCTTTTGGTTATAGACATTTTTTATTTATATTTTTTTTAGAGGAGGGGTTGGGGAGGATGTTGTTAATTTTTTTTTTTTTTTTGGATGGTAATTAAGAGAGCTAACACTAGCTAGGCTGGAGTGAACGCAAACAAGACCCCTATAGGCAGCACAGTGCATTAATGTAAAATATGCCCAGACAACATAACTTGTCAGAGAGGATTATTTCTGCTTAGTGAATCTGCAGGGGCCCCTTTGCTCCACCACTCAGCGTCTGACTAGAGAGAGAAAGAGAGAAAGAGTAGCCATTAGTGAGTAGCTACTGTGGCATTGATGTTTGAGCGCACTTCTGAACTGGCTTTTGTTGAGAATATCGGTGCAGAAAGCATGCGCTGTCCCAAATCCGCTGTTACTATGAGAAATGAGGAGCTGCTTTTAAGGTATGTTGTCTCCTTTGTTTTAACGCGTGCTTCCGAGTTGCCTGGGCCCGCTGCAACTAGAACCGTTCTGTGTATTAAGTAGTTTCCCTCTTTAAAGGAAAAGACAGGCATGGCTGGGGGCAAGGAGCGTTTTCCACGAGTTAGAATCGCACATTTCACGTATGACGACAAATGTACGGAGAGGGCAAGGAGGGAAAAAAAAATTTTAAAAAATAGAATTTATTTTTTTTTTCCTAAATAAGAGCTGGTATTTCTTCTATTGCCTCCTTTGCAATATTTCTGCCTGCTTCATTATTATTCACTGGGCATGGAATAAACGTGGAAAAAGCTCAGGGAGACTCCATGTTAGAGCTAGTGCCCTAAATACCACTTTAATTTTCACTTAGCCTATGCAAATAGTTACTAATGCTCTACCTAGTCTTTACCAATCGAAGATGTTTTAAAAATATCTAAATGCTCCCATATTTGGGATTGCACACAGATTCTCTAACGTTCCAAGGTTTAGCGGGGGGCCAGCATCGACTACTCTTTTCAGAGACACACACACACACACAGAGACACATGCACACACGCACATCCACACAGAATTATGCTAGAATTGGCACCCCGCTTTGAAAAATGTAGTCTTTTGTTTATTTGCTAGCAGACATTGTAGCATTGAATACATCTTTTGGTCTGACAATGGGACAGCTGAACAATGGTGCTGTCAAACTAGCTTAATGTATGTCTGGCGATGAGGTGGTTTGGGTTTTTTTTTTTCCCCTTTCCTTTTCTCAGCCCCTTTTTCATTTCCCTTAATCTTTTTGTATATACAGGAGAATATGAAGTGTGTTACCTATTTTGTGATGGTTGTTTCATTTGATATCTGCTCCTAATAGTGCAGGGAGGAGGAGGTTTGTATCTTACAATTATGCCTATTGCATTAAGTTGGAGATTTATTACTAACCTCTCCTTTAACTGTGGTGAGAAAACTTATTGATTCTGAAAGCTTACAATACTGCTGTCAATCTGGCAAATACCTAGTTGCCAAATGTGCCCTTGCCTGATTTTATGCCTGATCGTATCAACTTTAACTGCTGTTTTGAAGATACTGTTTCTAATTTTGTTTAGGTAATGAAAATGCCATAAAAATGATAAATCAGATTTCAAAGTGGCAGCCCATGCTACTTTCCATTTTTATAATCCAGCTATTAGCATACGTTAGAATTTTTAAGGTCAGGCAGAATAATTTACCTGGATGATTCCTATCCCAAAATCTAACAAATTATTCATATGACATTTAATGAATTATCTTTCTGTTTAGACAGCCATAGTTTAGCATTAGAACAGTTAACAATTTGGGGTTTGAATTTGGCAAAATGCTTATGTACCTTATGCATTATGAAAGGAAATTGCCACAAAGCTTTTGAAAAATGTAGAGTTACTTGCTACTTGGACAGCAGCTTCTGTCTTAAATAAAAAGAATTTTTGTCAGTCTGTGGAGTTTCTGAAACTGTTTAAAGTCTTTAGATACTTTACATGTGAAGTAAATATATTGCTTCTAGTAGTAATTGTAATCATTTTCTGAGAGAAAACAGATATTTGTATTGGTCGTTTCTACTTTTTGCTTACATCAGTCAATTGTAGAGATTTCGTGGTTTATTTTTTTGTTTGTTTTTTTTTTTTTTTAAACTGGATTCTAGTGTATGATTTATATGGGTTAAGGGGCCTCTTGGACCCCTTAATTAAAAAAAAATAAAACATTAAAGTTTTATTGGTAGCAGTCAGAGCTCTCTAAAGCATGTCTTTTCAACAAAAAAAAAAAAAAAAAAAAGAAGCTTTTATGGGGAAACATTTGAGTACTTGCTATGCTGGTTTACATTTTTGTTGTTGCATTTCCCTCCCTTGTTTGTTGAGATGGTATAAATCAATAGGAACGAGTTTATGTGAACAAAAAGGTAATATCACATAAAATACTCTAGAAGACTAGAGGTTATGGATTATCAGGTAGTACTTGTGTGCTGTGTGTTGTGCATAAACAGAAAGAAAGAAAGGAGGGTGTTTAATAGAATGGGACCGTGCTATAATTCACTTTCTTGGAAGAACTTCTTTCGAGACAAACATTAACTCATTCACAACTGCTCTGCTCTGCTAGAACTGAAGGGGGGTGGGGGTAATTTTTTTGCAAGTTATCATCCTGCAGCCTGGGCTTTCTGGCAGCTGCTGTCCTTTGTGAGTGGCAATACAGTGAAGCCCTCGCTCTCGGTTACATGGAAATGTCCCTTTAGTGATTGCCCAGAGTAGGGTGAATGCCACTTTTGGAGCAGCCACCACCAGCCACCTGGGCAGCATACCCAACTGCCACTCTTAAGGACTATTCAATACTAAAATTGTTTCCTAAGCGCTCTTCTCACAGGTGAGTCAATACTAAACTTACACTAGTTTCTGTGTTTTCAGATAAAATGCTGCATAAAATCCATGTACTGCTGTGGCTTGGATCGCCAATTACTTTGTTCTTTTCCAAGGGTATTTTCTGACATTGCGTTCACATCAAAGACTAATTTTTGTATTATTCTATGAGAACCCTACCAATGAAAAAAAGAATTATCTCTGTGCATATTTACTGAAATATTGCTTTTTGAGCCATACCAATTAACACCAAAGATGGCGAAGTAAATTTGTAGCCCAAGCCATTTCTCAGCATGCTTTAACAAAAGTGTCAGCTTTTGGGAGACTAGATAGGTTTAGAGATCTTATGCCTGAAAATTGCAGGTGTCCTTAGCGCTACCTGTTTTGATTTCACCCATTCACAAAGCAAAGTGGTGTCTTGCAGTTGTCAAACTTGGGAACATCTCTTTCCACAACAGCGTAGAGGGAGCTAATTCAAACTGGACATGAGTTGTTGTTTGTTCTTGCAATGACCAAGTGTAATGTCAAAAAGAAAGACTGCCTTTGGTCCTACCTGTCAGAGCAAAGGCAGGGTAGGTCTTAACCTGGGAACTGGCTTTCCATGCTGCCGTAGGAAAGGGAAGTGAATTATTTTTATTTATCAGCCTGGAGTATTTGTCTCTATGTATTTTTTTTTCAGATTCATAAACCACAATCTGCTAATATGCTCTTTGTTAAATGAACATAAAACTGAGCTGTTTCTCTTATCAAATTTAAGTCTGAAAGGATTGAGAGCAGCCCGGAGGAGAAGGACGTGGGGGTACTGGTGGATGAAAAGGTGGGCATGAGCTGGCAATCTGCACTCACAGCCCAGACAGTCAACTGTATCCTGGGCTGCATCAGGAGAATCATGGCCAGCAGGTGGATGGAGATGATTCTGCTTCACTGCTCTGCTCTGGTGAGATCCCCACCTGAGGTGCTGTGTCCAGCTCTGGAGTCCTCAGCACAAGAAGGCAGGAACCTGTTGGAGTGGGTCCACAGGAGGCCAAAAAAATGATCAGAGGGAAGGAACACCTCTCCTGTGAGGAAGGGCTGAGAGAGTTTGGGTTGTTCAGCCTGGAGAACAGAAGGTTCTCATGAGACCTTGTTGCAGCCTTTCAGTACTTAAAGGGGGCCTATAGGAAACATGGGGACAGGCTTTTTAGCAAGGGTCTGTTGTGGTAGAATAAGGGGTAATGATTTTAAGCTAGAAGAGGAGAAACTTAGACTAGATCTAAGGAAGTTTTTTTTTTACAATGGGGATGGTGAAACACTGGCCCAGGTTGCCCAGAGAAGTGGTAGACACCCCATCCCTTGAAATATTCCAGGCCAGGTTGCACGGGGCTCTGAGCAAACTGCTCTAGATGAAGATGTTCCTGCTTATTGCAGGGAGGTTTGACTAGATGGCCTTTAAACTGAAAACATTCTATGAGTCTATGATTCTGTATAAGATTGCAAACTATACCTTTGGGGCTGAAAAACAAAGGAGAGCATTCAATTAATATTCATATCTGGAAGTTTTACTGCAAGTGTAGATTGTGCTTGAATACTTAAGAAGTCATTCAAGAGTGAATCAATACTAATTATTATAATCAGGAGGGTTAATTAGCTGAAGATGCTGCTGATGGAAAGTTCACTGCTTACAGCCCTGAAAACACCTAAGTTGATGAAATCTGAAAGGAAGATGTCTAAGAGGACTTTGTATGGAGAGAAAAGCTTGGCTCTCCTTTGGCATTTCAAGAGCCAGTAGTTCCAAAGGAGAAACATAGCTTGTACTTTGTGTTTTGCATTATATTAATTCAGAGGGTATTAGAAGATGCAACTAGATCAGTCTTGAAGATATTTTGTAGTATTTTCTCATTAAATGCAAGTACCATTTTGAATAACCTGTGCTGTCTCTACAGCATTCATTTGTAGATTACCATAAATTAATATGGATAATCTTATGCATTTGAAATCTTGTTCCAGCACTGTTATTTGGAACAGTTATTTCATTTTTATTTATTTTTTTTTACCATTTGTGTGCAGGCACTGGGTCTTTTCATGATACATCTACATAAATTACACATGCTCTGTAGCCAATATGTATACTATTGTGTGCATACGTACATACATACATACACATGTGCACATAAGTTTAAACAGTTTTTCATTGAAGGCGTTTATTTCTATTGTCCTGTGCCCTCAAAACTCCCCCTCCGTTTCCATCAGCAGAAAAGTATTCAACTGCATATAATTCAGAGGACAGCTATTGAACAAGTAGTTCATGAAATTTAAGTTAGGTGATAAGGAATAAAGACTGAAAAGAAACAACTGAAGAAAATCCTTTTCTTTTCCCTTAATTAGAGCAGTTCTGCTTCTTAAAGTGAGCATTACTGAATTCAAGGACAACCTAGATATACAAAATCTTTCTCAAAATGCAGGAAGATTTTTTTCATTAATGCTGGGTGTTTTGGTTGATTTTTTTTTCCCCTTCCCCCTTAGTTATGCCTGTTAAGGTTATAAGTAAGATGAATGTCTGGATGTTTATTTGAGGGGAAAAAAAAAAAACAAACACAAAAAAACCTCTCAGACACACACACACACTCACATAAACCCCCTGAAGTCAAGTGATTCTTTCAGAAGAAAGAAATTCTGTTTCAAAACACATCCTTCTTTCCTCTCTAATGACATTAGAGATTATCACGTGCAGGTGCTATTTATCTTTGCAACTGCTTTCCTATGACTGTTTTACTGCTTCCAACACATTTACTTGTATGTCAGCCATAGAAAAGGTAACTGGGAATGGCAGCTGTTGAGAAAGCATGTCGCCATGCCTGGGATGACATGCATTATCGGGGCAGCAGGAGCTGCTGCCTCTACAGCCCATTTCTACTTGACCTGCCGAATGATTGGCTGCCTGGGATGGTGATGAATCACTGGAGTTTATGAAACAGGACTGCTGGCATCTCACAGAGGAAATAAAAACGTGGTCTTGTTTTTTGGTTTGGTTTGGTTTGTTTTTTGGTTTTTTTTTTTTCACTTTAACATTCTTGCCATGGCAAAAAGCTTTTTTTTAATAATTTGGTTTTTACGTTCATTTCACTTTTGTGTTATTTCACCCTGCAGCAGAAGTCAATGTCTCAATTAAAGTTGCTTTAATACTGCTCTTTGCAAGTTAATGGTGCACTGAAGGTTAACTGTCTTTATTGGATGGAAGGGGTAGGAATTTTCCCTATTTTTTTGGGGGGGGGAAAATCTTGATCTGAACCCTTGTTTTCTCATCTCTCTCTCTGGTCTTGAGTCTGAGATGGCATAACAAGTAATCAGCTCGAGCAGGATGTAAAAAGGATGTTAGTTGTTTCCACACACAACTTTATTTTCTCTGATAGTCTGAGAATCAGTGACCATTTTGTGGGCTAGTATCAGACAGATCCATCTTCAAGGCTCTCAAACTAACGGCTACACTGACATTTCTGGAAAGCATTGAGTCCCAGATTTGCACTCAGTTTCTAGGTGGTTTGTGAAATTATATTATACATTAAGCCCACATTACTGGATTAGGCTCTTATAAGTTGGTGCTTGTAGGAAAGTATTGTAGGCCAGTACACTGACAAGAGTAACACAGTGTGGATCACAAGCTGCCCTGCAAAATGCAGCCAAGTAAAAAGCATCCTTCTATTCCAATTAAAACACCCAAAATTGTGCTTGAGGGCAGGGAACAGAGAGAATTACTGGCTTGTCTCTCCATGTGGCATACTCTGTGGCTGATGTGTTAGCCTGAGTCACTTATTTGGGTACAATAGCTTAATTTTAAGAGAACCCTCTCTGATTCAAAGGAATAGGGTTACCAGTAAAATTGCTAAAAGGAAGTTTTCAGTATGGCACTTACACAAAGATAATGCTTCCTGCCATTACATTAGAGAGGGTTTTTCTTGAGTCTCATGCTTTGCTGCCTAAGCTTTTTCTCCACGAGTTTTGAAAAGCAATTTGCATGCTCACATAGGCTATTAGACTTCTTCACCTTTTCCCAAATAATTCAGCAGTGGCTGCTGCTGGATGCTGGAGAGGCTGCAGCACTCTTATTATTTAAAGCACAGCCTTCCAATGTCCCTGCAAGGTTTCAGAAATAGAGGAGAGCAAACTTTTACCAGTGCAAAGGGTGGCATGGGGAACTGTTGCTTGTGCCCTTCGGTGTGTGAGGGGTAAATGCTGTCCTCATTCTGGAGTTCCCATGGCAGCAAATCAGCAGGTCATCTTCAAGAGCAGCCTTTGAGGATGCCAGACAACAGTCTGTCACTGTGAGGAAGACAGAGCCGACGGCTGGAGCGGGGAAAAAATGACAGAAAATCAGAGAGAGGATATGGGAATTTACTCTCTCTTTTAGACAAATAAAGGAATGAAGAAAAAAGCAAGGGTACCTGAACGTAGATCATCTGGAAATTGAACCTTGCAAGTGTAGATAGCTGTGGATGATATGATAGCTGTGCTATGGAGCGAATTTAAGATTCAAATCCTGCACCTGCTCTCACTGGAAGCTGCAGGTCAGCATCTGAAGAATTGAGGCCTTCTAGAAAGGAAACAGTGAATTATCAGAAAACTTAAGTTCTTATAGACTTGATTTCCAACTGTAACAACCTCTTGGTTTCATTTTCCTTTTTTTCTGCCTGAAAATGATCTATTTTCAGCTAAACTGTGAAGAAGAAACTCACTCTAAAGCTTGAGAATTTGCCTGCATCATTTCAGCCCACATTTAATTTTAATGAGAGTTACATAACCCCCTTTAAAAATAACAAAACACTAACAGAACTGCATCGGCAACACCAGGTGTTCTGCAGTGCTGCTCCAATGAATCATATGGAGATTTGTCTGTGCACGGCTGATGAACATACATTTAACTCAGTTAACCCCCACCCCCAAATATAGCAATCAAAAGTGATCAAAATTTTTCCTAAAGAGTCTTTCTCACAAAAGGATGCCGGACTAGATGCCTGTCCTAGGAACTGTATGGTTTCAACTTTTTTCCCTTTACAAAATTGTGTTATCAGTGGGTTGTTTATTTAAAAAAAAAAGTTGCAGACAAATTACTGTAACTCAACTGAAGTGAAACATTTTATATTAAAAATTAAGTTAGGTTTAATGTTTTGCTTCAGAAAAGAAAGCCAGTGTTCCTGTTTGTTGTACTGAGCCCCAAATCTCTGAAATTAAGAACAGCCTGCTTAACAGGCAGCTCTCGGAGTCATAAATGTATGGCTTCATCAGTGTTCCTTGTGGAGAGAAAATTTTGTGGAAGAACTGAGTCAGCAATTTTGAGCCTGTTAAACATCTTGATTCAGATGCAGTTCTTGATTAGAATCATAGAATCATTTAGGTTGGAAGGGACCTCCAAGATCATCAAGTCCAACCACCGAGCCACCAGGGCTCCAAAGTCCTCTGCCAAAACAGATCAGAATCTGTCAGGGTTGGAAGGGACCACAAGGGTCCCCCAGTTCCAACCCCTCTGCCATGAGCAGGGACCCCTCCCACTAGATCAGGCTGCCCAGAGCCTCATCCAGCCTGGCCTTAAAGACCCCCAGGGATGGGGCCTCAACCACCTCCCTGCGCAACCCATTCCAGGGTCTCACCACTCTCATGGTGAAGAACTTCTTCCTCATGTCCAGCCTGAATCTGCCCACTTCCAGCTTTGCCCCATTCCCCCTAGTCCTGTTGTTACTTGCGATCCTAAAAAGTCCCTCCCCAGCTTTCTTGTAGGCCCCTCTAAGATATTGGAAGGCCACAATAAGGTCACCTCGGAGCCTTCTCTTCTCCAGACTGAACAGCCCCAACTCTCTCAGTCTGTCCTCGTAGGAGAGCTGCTCCAGCCCTTGGATCATTCTGGTGGCCCTTCTCTGGACACGCTCCAGCAGGTCCACGTCCCTCTTGTAATGGGGGCTCCAGAACTGGATGCAGTCCTCCAGGTGGGGTCTCACCAGAGCAGAGTAGAGGGCGAGAATCACCTCCCTCGACCTAGATTCTAGGAAGACCCTCAGCCACCGGTTGCTGGAAGGTGGGAAGGTCTCCAATGCACTTGTCACACTCATGCTTTTTGCAGCCATTACAAGCCCTTATCAGAGGCAGGGTCATGGACTAGTTCGACCTTTGGATCTGACCTATGTGGCAATCCTTACACTGTTCATTTTTTTTGGGGGGGCACAGGGGAAATGGGACATGTGACAATACCAGGCCCAGTGTAATTTTTCTGCACATCTGAATGCCTTACAGTTACTGTAAGTTTCTGTACAATTTCTTTCTGTCCTTCATTTTTGAGGTATAATGGAATTTGTCTGTGGGAAATAATAATGTCAAACAAATATAGTTTACATATTATCAGGGTGATTGATTGTTATTCTTGAGGACTGAGATGTATGCTAGGCACTTCATGAACAAATGAAAAACAGAGCTATGAAATTTCTACCTTGAAGATCTTGCAATTTGAGTGTGTGAGATCCAATCATTTGTAGTGAAAAAGAAAGAAAAACAACATGGTAGAAGTGAATGAGAAGGCAATATGGAGGTTAACCTTATGAACAACCTGCTGTTAGAAGTGGAGTGCAGTAGGTTAATTCAGACATTGCAATAAACTCTTCAGATTTCTTTAAATTGTTTTAAAAAAATCATTACTTTTGGCTTCCTGTCTCTTTTGATGTCCCTTACCCAACCTCTTGCCTTATTGATGCCATGTTAGAACTTCACACCTGCCTGTGTCCATTGACTTTGGAGTTGGAACTGCCCTCCAGCATCACCTCCTGATCCAGCCTTTTGCTGTGTTCAGCCCATCCTCACCGTCCACTTCATTGCTCCTGCATCTTTCCCAGCAACTAACCTCCTTAGCAGGGCAAAATATTCAGAAATCTTTAACTATATAAAATGAGGGAGGGTTATATCTCCTAATAGTTGTTCCTGGGGGTTTGGATGCAGGGGGAGAAGTTTTTTTTTGTTACAGTGGGCTTTTTCCTCTGCCCTTCAAAGGTAGAAGTGGGCCTCTTGACATTCTGAGACTGGAGCAACACAGGGAAGTGCACCAGATGTGTGATTCTTCCTGTCCTAAGTAATACAAAGTTATACTTTTTCACATGAAGATAATATAATACCCAAATCTAACAATATTAAGTTTCCTCTTCCAGAGTTGTTTGGAAAAGTGACTTTTTTATCCCTAAATAATACACCCGCTCTTTAGTATGAAA
The DNA here is from genome assembly GCF_000691845.1 of Merops nubicus. Lineage (NCBI taxonomy): Eukaryota > Metazoa > Chordata > Aves > Coraciiformes > Meropidae > Merops > Merops nubicus. Next base: position 4,815 of record NW_008619696.1, on the reverse strand, counting down.
TAATGCCTGTCCAGTGTGTGCAGTGCCCTAGTTTCTCTCCTTGTTGAATAGTGGTTGTTTGGAATCAGTCAGCAGGTATGAAGATAAGGTAGTTCATAAAAAAATAGGAAAAAAATATTTAAAATTAAATAAAAAGATGAAAAAAGGAGAAAACAGTCAATGCCTGTTGTTGAAACAGGTCTAGGTTCACAAAAGCCTTGGTCTTGTGTCTATATGCACAGGGCACTGCACAAAGGCAACACCTACAGATCAGTAGTGATGCTCTTCGATAGGGCTATAAATAAATAACAGGATGCTAAAACTTGGTCTTGCAAATATTTACTGGTTACTACTTTAGTATTTGGTAAATACAGTGCTGGGTGCCGTGGACAGCCCAGCTGGAGTAAAGTGGTACTGGCCAGGTCCTGCTCAGCACTAGCACTGTGCAGGTTTGGACCTGAGGTTCATGACTGACTATTGAGCATTTGCATGCTATTTACAAAGTAAGGTGTTTCTCCAAATTAAAGGTCTTTCCTGAAAGCCTTCCATCACATGTAGCATCTGCCTTGGGCCATAAAATGTTGCCTAATAGTTTTCGGAAAGATTAAGTTATTAGCCACAAAATGGAACAAAGGCCTTATACCCACAGCGAGATGAAATCACCTCTTCAGTGGTATAAAATAGGAAGAAGGAAGGGGAAAAAAAAAAAAGTGAGTGGGAAGTTTTACTATAGCAACCAAGTTTACATAATATCAATGCGCTTCAAGTGAAAGCTCTAGAAATGCTTAATTTGAGGTACCTTTTCACAGGGCTAATTTTAAATGACTTTTATTTCTGAAAATTACTGATTAGCTACACTAGCCTACAGAAGCGGGGAGGAGCCTTGCAATTGGCTAAGATTTCAGTATTGAAAATTCATTGATCACTTTTAACTAATAATTTAATTTCTTTTAAAAAGACATTTTGGTTATATGCAAATTGTTTTATTTCTCAAAATGAGACGAAGGGAAGACTGTTGTGTGTTGGATTTCATAAATAAAAAATCCTTACTGAAAGGTTAAGGATTCATAATGTAAAACTTTATTCCAGTGTTAGATCTAAACTGGTAAAGATGGATTTGCTGCTAATAACCAAAATCTTCACAAATGGTGAAAGTGCTGAACGGGGTCCATGACTTTTCGCCACTCAAAGAAATGCACTACTATTTGCTTTAATTGCTTATGGATTTTATACCATGCTTTGTCTAACTTGTGCTTGTGCGCTTTGCTTTTCATTTTTCTCTGTTTTTTTCCTCTGCCTTTCAGAAATCTGCTAATACAGGTTAAGCTGATGGGCTTCCCTGCTCCCTTATGGGCAGGTAGGCTCACATCCTACTGCACAACCCAAAATGCTGTATTTTCTACTGTTAGCTGTGCAACTACATTCAGGCTCATGGTTTCCCTAGAAGGTTATTTCTTTGTGAAAGATAGTGAACACCTCATTTGCATTCACTGATGCTATCTGGACCAGATTTTTTCCCCTCTTGCATTAGTGGAAGATCCTGAGTGATTCCACTGAAGTCATTTGAGCCTGCTCCAAATTTACACCCCAAGTTCTGCTTCTGCCACTGCTATTAGAAACTTGCTTTGATGCCAGAGATAAGCTGAATCCCGAGCATGTTCATTGGCTTAGGGGGGAATAAAGCAGAGGATTTGAACTCTCTTCATACTGCCTTGCAGGCTTGGAAGAGAGCGAAGTCATTTGGAAACTTTCTCTTGAAGTGCTTCCAACAGTAGCTTTTCCTTGACCCAATACTGGGGGGCAAGTTGATTAAAAGCATGGCAGTTAAGGGGGGCAGCCGGAGTGGGGATATGATGTGAGCTCCACACTGGATTTGGCTGCAGGATCTGGGAGGAAAAGGGGTGTCTGCTCTCTTTGTCACTCGCTGAGTGAAAGCCACGAGCAGTGATGTCAGAGTGAGCTCATGCACTCGACAGCCATCCACTGCTCAGCCCCCGGCTTTATCCAGCTCAACTTCTTGCAGATTTGGGGGGGGGTTAATTTTTTTTTTTTCTCTGAAGAGATGTTCAATTTTCAAAGGTTGAGTTGTTTGGAGAAATTGCATATAGCTGTGTCTATGAAAAGCTGCTTGAACAGTGTCTAATCTGCAAATGTGAGGTGGAATTACTTCATCTGTCTCAGATGTATGGAGAAACCGAGGCACAAAGGCAAAACAACAAGACTGCAGAGGCAAACAGGGTCTGGGCCTCTGAAAGGAGGGGAAGATGGATAGGAGGCAACATTAGTAGCTAGAATAGGATTAAAGCCCCAGAATTGCTGATTCCAAATTCCAGGTTCCTTTCTCAAAACAGCCATATGTTCCACCAGCTGAAAAAGCTTAATATTGGTGGGCAGCGACAGCACAGCAATAATGCAGCTCCTGTAAGCCAGTGTTTGGGTCTATTGTCTGGTTTATGCTGTGAAAATTAATGCAGCTTCATTTGCCAGTCCCCCTCCCCATTTCCCCCTGTACCATAGTAATAGACACAAGCTTCCATTTGTTCCTTCATTTTTAATAAAAGTTGCTATTTTGCACACATGTGCCAGTCAAGAAACTGGCATTAATGTTACAAATAAGAAACCTGAACCTTTAACAGTGTGTGAAACGTTCAGGGGTTTGGTTTTTTTTTGTTTTCACCACTTACTTTCTGCATTTGAGAGTTAATTCCTGTGTAGACACTACATAATTTATGTTTGAGAACCAAATTATTCGAATGCAAAGCTCTCCTTGAGTAATATCTCGCTATCTTTCATAAAGAGGGTTTCTTTTTGCATTTGACCCCATTCCTGTCTCTAACTTTTAAATGGCAAAAGCAAATGTGCTTTGAAAAGTGTGTTACAGTGTGGTTGTTAAAGCAATAACCTATGCACTTGTAATGCTTTCTCTATGACCTACTTACATACTACTTCACCCTCCTTATAGTATGATTAAAAGCTGCTTTGAATCCACTATTCCCTCAAGGGATTTGAGGCTAGAATTTAACAAACTGCTGAGAAGGCTTAAGTCAGTAAGAGGGCTTCCCTACAGCTTCTTCCAGCTAATTCACATGTAATTAAAAGGAAAATAAATATTTCAAAAGAACATACGTTTTAATGAAGCATTTTTAAGCACTTACACCTTGTGAAATGAGGAAAAATTTATAAAGATCTCACTATTCCGTATGCAGATTTTAAGCAAAATTATTTGTGATCCTCTCCTCCTCCCTCCTTTGCATCCTGTGCAAAGTGTGGATTTACTTTTCAGCCAGCAGCAGTGGGACTGTGGTCCTCAGAAGTGACAGGCTGGGGAGGCTGAAGTCCCTTAGATTAAGCATGTACCAAAAAAAAAAAAAAAAAAAATCATGACGAAGAGGTATGGATGCAGCAGCACAGGGTGAAGTGGGGGTGGAGACTTCTTAAAGAATATCTTCAGCCTCACTGAGCTGCCTGTATTTCTTCTGAGCTAAAACCTGCCCCTTCTGCAGTGGCAAGATTTTGAAATTGAAAGTTAATCCAACTCTGCTCTGGGCTGGATTAACCACCATGGAGGCCTCAGATCAAAACCCAGGTGGCTCCATCCAGCTGGAGAAAGTTGTGCTGGTTTCTCCTTTTATTGCCAGTTTGCACTTTTTTGTTAAATCCGCTGTACAGTCCTATGCTGTGGTGGAGGGGTGGCCATTAATTTAATAAAAACAGAGCCATAGCTTTGCTTTGTGCGTTTCTACGTGGATGTTTAGGTGCCATGGTGATGAGGACAGTGTGTGAATGTATAGAACAGAGCAGATTAATAACACTATAGATATCTGTTCAGGATTGCAGCTGTCCTACGGGGATTACACTGAGGGCCAAGTGAACCTTTTCTTTCTTTAGACTTGCAAAGTAGGCAAAAAATTTAGCAGCCTGAGGGGTTTTTCTGCCTTTTAACTGTTTAAAATGGAAAGGTCTTTTAGTGCAATAATCCAGAATCAGAAAATTCACCCGGTCTGTTTTTATTATCAAATTGACATTGGTCAAAATTTAAATAAAACTTGGCCTGATGGATAGTGTATTTTTTTTATTACTCAATTTAATTTTATTTTAAAATACTCTATGAAGAGTTTAAGTGTAGTAGGTTATAATTTTTATCTGTTTTTTATTATCCAGAACAAATGAAAGGATAAAACCTGGAGAAAGATTCAGAAGGAGCACACACAACATAGAGAAACATTTTGTCTGTCTAGACTACTCAGATCATCCAGTAATCTTCGTAAATATGTTAATATTCTTTTGCCTGAAGCTGCTTTGTATTGAAGCAAGTAGGTTTTGGAGATGCAAAGGAAAATTTATACAGATTTTCAGAGGGCGGTAGCGCGGGGGGGGAATGGTTCCAGCTATTTGTATGTGTGGAATTTTGTGGTGCTGCTTCTGTGTGGCGGCTGTGGCCAGCTCCGAGTGCAGCGGGGCT